>NC_092190.1:16331547-16479047 GCF_043641665.1 Enoplosus armatus
GGGTGAGATTGGGGTGGATATAAATATACAGGTGGGTAAACTCCATGGACGGGTGAAACATTTATATGGAGGTCAGACAAAAGCTTAACTGTATTTTCTAATATTTCCTACCTGAACACTGATGTGAATGGTACTTTTTTTTTAGTCACAATATAATTTTCATCTCCTTTCTTTTCCATAAAATATGCAGTAGAACACCACCATGCATTGGGGGTTGCTACCCTCCAGAATCCTCATGAGCCCTTAAATGAATATAAACTAGCTTTTCATTTCTCTTTTGCAATCCATCATACCTCTCCTCCTCCTTACGCCGCTCCTCCTCTTCCTTCTCCCGTCGTTTCTGCTCCTCTCTCTGCCGCTCCAGCTCCTGTAACTTCAGCCTCTCCAGGCTCCTTCTCTTCAGAGCTAGCTCACTCAGGTGCTTGCTGGTGTCAAAGGCTACCTGAGGAAAACACATGTGCACAGATAAGCAAAAAGTGCTTTCATGGTACTCATAGTACTACAGCAATATCTTCATTTTCTTGCAAGAATTTCTTTTTCCAAAACTATTTCAGTGTTTGAGCATCTATTATGTTTTATTGCAGTTTAATGAATCTCTAGTATCTTTTTGTATTGTGTGTGGTATAGTAATTTCAACTTTTCCAGTAATACCACACTCAGTCTTGTCAAAGTGGAGAGAGTCAAATAATTTGAATAAGTCAGATGTAGCTCTCTGACATTTCCAACAAATAGGAGCTTAAGAGGACTTACAACAGCTTGATATTGATATTGCAGTCCACAGTAAATAATTTGATAACTGAATGATAATTTGCCTGTTGATTACCACAGTGCATAACTGACTCAGTACAATACTGACCGTCAGACGGGGTTATGAGGGTCATCATTTTCAAAAAACTTGATGTAATATGCAAGCGAGATAAAACCGTCATGTTCAGGCAGGAGCTGGTGCGATTATAAAATGCCTTCTCTTTGTGTATTTATGTAATTTAACCACAGAACCACTTTACAATATCTTCTTTTGTTAATCATTTCTTTTAAACAGACCGTCCTTTGCTTCTTCCCTAATTTAGATTTCATGGTGAAGCTTTATTCTGAGGATTAAGAGACCTGGCTCTACCCTACCCTCATTACCTTGGAAATAATGATGACACAGCTTTATTTCTCATTCCACTAAAAGGTTTTAAAGCTGCTGTGTGACTCTGAATAACACAATCTAATTGCTAAAACCTGCAACATCACTACAGCATTTTCAATTCACCAGTGCCCTCACACACAAAACAGAGGCATGCAGATCTCTGATACTGTATGCCCTTAGCAGTCAGTGAAACTAAAAATAGCAATGTGTTAACAGAACTGCAAAGGCCAGTGTGGGTGGGGGTGTGTGGCTGCAGGTATTTTAAAAAATACCTGAAAATTTTATTTAATCCAGGAAGGCCAGTTTGAGAAATGCATCCATGAGTTTGTAGGCAACCATATGCTATGAGGATATTACAACTGTGAAAAGTCAGGGACGATCATTTCAGCTCCGTCTTCACAATCGTGATTTTTTTAAGTAGAAATACATCATGTTACAAAGTAACAGATATATGCATTTGATTGGCCAACTACTGGCCAACGAACTACCTTGAAATGACCATATTGCATTGAGCCATGTTCACCTTTTTTGGCCTACATTTTTTACATTGGCACCCCCCTGTATCAACACAGGATTCTCATTGAAATTAATGAGGACCAAGTTTTACGGCAACATAGCGACAAATATGGCTCCACACTTTTCTTCTGCACTGTGCTAGCTCTAAGCTTTGATCACTGTCTAGGCCTGTTATGGTAGTAAATTTCTAGAAGAAGAAAGAAAGACAAAGCTCTCTTCTACTATTTGCCTTATTGGAAAAATAACTGTCTTTATACACTTGTTATACTGTGTGTACTGATCAGTTTCTCTATCTAGGGTTGAACATACGGAGGAACTCTCAGGAACTATGTTCACCATGAATCTCAGAAATGCTTTTAGGAAATGTATAGGTGTGTGTGTGTATATATATAATTATATATATATATAATTAAACATGGATAGTGCAATACTTTTACAACCATGAGAGCCTTCAGTACCTTGATGTTGCAGGCCACTGCCTTTCCATCGTCTCCTTTCAGCATCAGCTTCATGCTGCGCAGGGTGTCCATCGCCTTGGTGAAGCCGCAGTACTCCTGGTATTGCACATAAGCCTCAAAGTTCAGATGACCCCCGAAACTGAATGTGTTGAAGTTCTTGTCCAGCATCTCCTCCCTGTATGGGTCCAGCATGGGGATGTCAACATTTCGTACCTGCAATCAAAAAAGGTGGCATATTGGCAAAATCAAATTTTATTTTTGGCTCAGTTTCTTAATATCGATGTGACAATATGATACACATGACTTTTAGTGATTTCTTGCAATACTTAACTAGGGAGTGTGCATAAGTGTTCTCAGTCAGATAAGTTTCAGATAAATTTTCACTTAAATGTTATGTACACAATCAAAGCTATCTCTTTGAATTCGATTGTTTGAGTGAACAAAGTGTATTAACTTCCACGTATTATAAAAAAATTCAGAATCGATCAGTTCGATCAGTCAGAGGGTGGACTACAGCTCTCCACAGCAGTTGCTTTTCATTTGTTACTTACAGTACAGCACTTACAGTGCACCATAAACCCACAGTCATTACAAAATTGGCACAGATGTACTGTAATACCAGCCTTGTCTATGCTACATTAACAGGCCCAAAAATTAAGAATAAGTCTTCAGTAATGTCACGCATGGCATGTTATGCAGCGAAGGCCATATCACAATAGACTTACAGCCAAGTGGGACATTACCTTATTTCAAACTAACAAATAACAATGTGAATTCTGTGTCCAGATTAATTTCATGTTAAATATAGAAAAGCAGAAACATCTACCACCTTGCCAAATGTCTGGAAGACAGCAATGAGGACCTCTTCAGCGGGTCGGTCTGGGTAATGGCTGTCCTTCTGGCTGAACCAGCGGCAAGGAAGTCCCTCCAGGTGGATGGTGTCAGGCCTCTCTCCCGGCACAGTCTCATTCATGTCCTTGGCGTCACGGAAGAAGGAGTCCCAGTCGTGACGTGTAGGGAAGTCCACCTTATTCTCTACTGCACGAACCTGAGGAAAGAAAGGGAGAGAAGGGTTGATAGACACTCAGTTGCCAATTTATTAGGTACAAAAAGATAAAATTAATACAGCCCTGCAATAAACCAAGTTTTAAATAAACTGTTTAGAGAGGTGTTGATTCAATTTTATGGCCATTTTTGAGGCTGTAGTTTGTGGTGCTATTTAACTGCATCGCATTATAAAAGGTGTTTGTAATATTTAGTCTCTACTCTCAATTTTTAGAATTATTTATCAGTGTCAACACAATGCAACTCAACTGCACCACAAACAATTCAATTGCACCACAAACTACAGCAACCAAATTCAGACGCTGTGATAAGCAACATAACCAGCAACGTTTCATGCTGGGATTTATGGTCCAGTATAATGTCAGCCTTACCTTCAGAACATCAGTAAATCCACTAAGTTTGATGCTCTTCCCATCCAGGCGGCCCAGTAGGCCCTTGACTACTGTCTTGTTTTCCACCTCGCCCTCAAAGCGGATGAAGTCCATGGTGCTCTTGGAGATTCGCAGGGCTGAAAACTGCTCTGGAGCCACCATGGCCTTTACCCTCTCCATTACCTCCCAGTTGGAGATGCTCTTTCCTGGCAGCTTGAGCTGGGGCAGAGCCACACTGACGGTCATTTTGGCAATGGGCTTCAGGTACAGGTTGTACTCAGAAGACAGGCACACTGCCTCTGTAGTATCATGGACAATGGTGGTCATTGCTGCAGACAGGTGGGGAAGCTGCAGGAAGGTAGGAAACAGAAAAGACTCGTTAGCTGGTCTCTAAATAATACTGAATTAGAGAACTATTTTAGCATTTTCACTTTATATTATAATGAAAACAACCAAAATAGAGGTTTACAAATGAAAACAACCATTCAATTCATTTAACATTTAATATTATTGGATTGTTGACCAGCAAACACATTTTCACAAAAAACAACCACTCCCCTTTCATATTTAAAAAAACATCCAAATTAGAAAGCTGCGCTTTAACTTCAAACTTAATTAAGGTAGCTGTTAGCTAATGTAAGTTTGGTTCTGTTATTTTCATTTAGCGTTATACAGATGTTAACATCTTCGGAGGGTAGCTAGATAACTATCATCAGCTTTGTTTATGGCTCTTATCTTTAGCGCTTTGTCTCATCAAACCTTCAAGCTTCAATAGGTTCAACTGGCTCGCTGACTAGCGTTAACGTTACTATGTTATATTAGTATTTGGTTAGGTACTAACAACGTTATTTATGAATGGTGGCTCTATTAGCTAACGGCCCATTTCAAGCTAAGGAAAAGCATTTTGTTGTTCGTTTTTGTTAGCCATTGAGACCAAACGTTGGCTGTACGTTATTACAACATGTAAAAGCTGTTCGCTTACTAGCATAACGATTGCTGCAGTTCAGCTAGCTAGCGTTAGCTCAGATTCTGAAGGGAGACAAACTCGAGGGATGTTTAATCAAACAAATAACTAGGTTAATGTTAGCAATTCATAGACCATGTTGGACAAAGCGTTTACAGCTATTACGTGCGAAATGTTTTGGTTATTAACAACAGCTAACGTTAGTGTTATTTCAAGCTAGTTACCTAGCTTGAAGGGTTTTGTAACTCTATCGCCCTAGCTTTTCAACAACGTCCGAGTGCTTTTATATAACGTTAACGTATGCGAACGTCAGTTACCACAGTAGATTTCACGGCCACCTACCTAACATCAGTTAGCCTCCTGGCAAAAAAACAAATAAATAAACGTATTGTATTGATTTATGGAGAGCGAAACACTGCAAGGGAAAAAAACAGAAAAAAACCCAACTAACCTACATGCCACTTCCGCATGCAGTAAACTTTGACCTTAAAAAGAAACAACGTGTAGCAGCATCATGGCGGCGTTATTTCAGAACAGCGACACCATGTGGAAGATATAGGAAAAAATAAGAAAAGAAGAATGTGGCAAAAAGGTTCGCTGATTATTGATATTGTCATGACTGTCGGGTGCATCCAATTGGTTTAAGAGTCACATAATCAGTAAAATGGAGCTCACCTGTGTGTAGGTACGGGGTAACAATTGATTGCAGTATAAATACACTTGTATATGCAAACAAATATTTTGTATATTTATAATTAATTTAGATCACTTTGTAGATATATGTTTTCACTTTGACATTAAAGAGTCTTTTGTGTTGATTAGCTTAAAAAAAGCCTGAATAGCCAGAAGTAGGCACAAGACAACAGAACATCCGGCTGACAGTGCACATTTGTTACTTGCTTGATGGCTATTTGGCACTGTTAGTAAAAAGCTGGGCTTTGTATGAATGTCATCATCACTTTGGTAACTGTTTGGGGAGAGAGTGAGAGATGGGGATAGATTGGACATGGATTAGTCCAACAGCGTAGGCCCCTGGCAAAAAAGTTGGCACAGTTTCCCTGAAAAGATGGCAGAGGAATTTACATAATAGGCATTACTCCCTTCACTCTGTATGTAGGTCAGTAGCTGCAGTCAGACAGCCTCTCTACTCCGTCCCGATCAGCAGTCATCTAACAGAAAAGCTGCCTAAGGCAACTAGAATCTGGACTCTACCGGCCCAGAAAAAATTCTTGTCCCTTCAGTGACCTCTTTAAATCTTGTTTGACTAGTAGATGAGGAAAATAACAGAGCATTTACATTTACACAAGCAACACATTTGTGGTTGTAATGACCGTATACACATAATCCTGCTTTTATGTGATTTGATTTGTTCTAGTGAACATGAAGAGGACAGACCCAGAAAGAGAGCTAGAAAAACATCAGTGCCACAAGATGATTGTCAGAGCTGTGGTTATCTGTCCTGTGTCAGGTGTTGAGTGCATTGAATGGAAATGTACCATATCCCTCTCACACATATACACGTATATAGCTTGTGCATATCATTTAACTTACTCAACTTTTCACATTTTTGCCCCTTATCCTCAGTGACATGCAGGGGATAACAGGCCCAACTACATGCCTGACAGACATACTCCTCTGTCACTTCTTATTATGTGTAATATTCTGATGAAACATGGACTTTTTTGACTTAAATGTCAGTCCAGATCACTCAGAATTTCATTAATCTTGTGAGGACGTTTGATCTTTGTAACAATAGAAGTACACACACACACACACACACACACACACACAAATACACAAACAACAGGTGCAGAATGAGGACTGGCTGTGAATATATTGGGTGCAGCGTTACATGTGCAGCTTGTGGACAGGAAGCTGTGGATATACTGTAAATGCTGGACCAAAGCTGGCACAGGGGGGTCATCAGATCATCAATTATTCAGCACCACCAGACAAGGACAATCACTTGGTGTCAGCAGGACTTGCAAACGAAGTAGCCTGCTTCATTTGCAGCTTTGGTGCAATGCTTTTCACAACACAGTTAGTAGCATACTGTAACTGAGCACTGACTTTAGTTTTATGCAAACTATTATTGCTTTATTTCATATTCAAAGATGAGACATGAGGAGAAAGATGACATTGGCTCAGTAACAGAGTATTCACACCACATAATAACTTCACAGTATTTCACAAAGAAGACAGAAACAAAGACTTACGGACATAAAAAAAATAACAGTGCAACTCATTTACATTTCCCCTATTCATGCATGTGAAAAAGTGAGGTTTGTATAATACATTTGCATCAAAAGTCAACCGTACAATTACACGAAGCCTTATGATTTGAGTACAAATGCTACAAAATACGAAGGGAACATTCATGAAATCTAAGATGTGTTGTTGATCCAATAATCAGACATAAGTAATGTTCACACATTTGGGAAAGCAGTCAAAAAGTCAATGCTCAGTGCTGGATATATGGTATATTCTGGTCTAGACTCTGTACTATCCACAGATGATGCAGACAGGATTGTGTACATGCAAGATTAGACGAATACAAGAGGCCAATATAGGCAATTTATTAAATTGTTGTTGTTTGATTACATATTTACTATAGAACTAATCAGTGCTATGCTGGTTGTCTATGGGATCCTGCATGAAAATGTGAATCTATGCGATTATTTAGAATTATTCTTTTAGATGGATGAATTTTAAGAATTGAAGATTTGCACAAAAACAATCTGCTATTAGAGGCCCACAGAGAAGCAATGTAACAATGAGTGAACCGCACTCAGATGATTTGAGGTACATTATAGTCAGTAGAAAAACAACATCTGTTCTCCCTGTGCTTCCACCCATGAAACAGTCCTACTGTACTTGGATCTAACTAAAGCCATGGCAGCACGGAGATACCCCATCAGTGCAACTATCTAACTTTGAGGAACACTTTTTACTTTCTTTTGGTGTCAACTATTGATCAACAGGAGTGAAAGGTATAGAAAAAATTACATAGCCTCATTTATACGTTTATATATATACAGTGCATCATCGTAAGGTGTAACAATTTGATCACCCTCTTGTATCGTGTCTGCAATATTAGCTTATAAGTATGACATGGGACCAATAACAGCTGGCATGGTTTTAGTTTGAGCAATTTCCTCCCATAAACCCGAACTATCTTCAAAGTGACAAGTGCAAACGTGACAACTGTACGTGGTTGTTTGGACGTACAAGAATTCTGTAGTTACAACAGTTTGAATACTAAAATCTGCTACTAAAAAAGATTCATTCACATCACAGAAATTTTTACTAAAAAAACAGCACCATCCGATCAAAGGAGGCTGAAATGTAGAAAATTAGTTTTATGAATATATTACTTTACTCTGCAAACAAATACAAGACTTTGAATAACTGTGGAATCAGACTAGTGTTATTTTCAAATCACCACTGTGAGTCAAAACCATAGAGAAAACCTGATACAATCCTGCCTGCTGCTTTTGCATTTGTGTGAAAATTGTTCTAGTGTAAGGTATTAAATAAAATAAAAACCTGGTGTAGTGTTTGCTAACAACCTAAAAACATTACAGATAAACCTACTAACACAAAAAACAAGTTCACAGAGCAGAAGTTCAGTTTTAACTCAATGAATTGTCAAATAAAAGGAGCTGTGCCCTGTCCTCTGTGATCAACATAAGCCTAACAACTGCAATAGGAACAAAAACAAGTTATTGTGGTTATTCATTTAAAGTCCTATAATAATAAAACTTTAAAATCATTACTTTGGGTCATAAAAACGTCTGATCAGCTTATAAAGGTGAGTAAACAGTATTTTGTAAATCAAAACATGTCAAACTGGTATATATCTCTGTATCGCTTGTGTAACTTCATCCAAACAGGTTGGACAGTGGTCGGGTTCTGAGGGGGCTGCTGGGGAGCTCCTCTCCTCTTCCCACCTCCCCTGTGTCCCTGAAGGAGGCGCTGTGGATGATCTGGGCTCGGTGGCGCCCCCGATGAAGTCGGGCGTTCAGCCGGCTCAGGGACGACTTCCTCTGCATCCCCCCCTTGGTCTTCCCGGTCGCAGCCGCCTCCTCTGCTGCCTCGGCGGGTGGGTTCAGGAGCCGCAGCGGGTTCAGATTGCCCTGGAGGACTCTGGGTAGCCGCCAGCCACGTCCTCCACCACTGTTAGTGTTAGTGTTTTCGTTGTCAGACTCTGCTCCCGGTGAGAGGACCACTCCCTCCTCCTGCAGGTCAGTGGCCAGTGGTGGGGGAAGGTACTGGATGGCTCGCCTCCCGCTGTAGTCTCGAGCATCGGGGTCTGCCTCCCAGTCTGACAGCAACACACGGACCACCTGTCAATCACAGCACATTTAATACATACAGCACAGGGAAAATTACTTACTTAATACTGATATCTTGTCACCTGTCATTTATGCCAGATTTAGTGGTGCCTTATTGGAGGTATCAGATTTCTCTGATAGCAATACTGTACATCTGTGAATTATATCACATGAAACTGTGTTTCATCAATAATCCAGCATGTCAACATTAGAGTACTAGTTGTCTTGTATGATGACATCTTGTTGTCAGTCTTGTCTTTATTATGTTGTGTATATGAATTTTCTGTATATTTTGTATATGAATGAAGACATGTCATTATATTCTATTTTTAGGGTGCCTTTTTATTATCTGGCCAAGGACAACAGCCTTTTAAGCTAACTCTTATATACAGTTTTTCCTCTGTTGATCAATGAGCACTGCCCCTGTCCAAAGAATAAATACAAATGATCTTCTTGGAAAATTGTTTATGTTTGTGAACTCATGCTAGTATCTCTTTTATTGCCACTTATTGTGTTCCTCTGACCTGAGTACAGTCTTCACATTTTCCTGTTGAATCCCAGTCTAGGGCTATTATTGGACAAAGTTTCTGTGTAGATGTTTCCATCTTTTTTTGGAACCAAAAGCATATAGTAGACACCAAATGCATCCCAAAACATCCCAAATTTGGAGCCATTTCTTGGCAGATAATGAACATTTTCAATTGTTGGGTTGTCAACTGTCGTGTTTAGAAACATACTTTCAATGCACAGTGTTTTGGATTAAATTAATAACTTTTTAACTCATTTTGTGTAAAAAAGTCCAGTTAGTTTCTTTCATTCTTTTTTTAGATAATTCACTCTGTTTTAAAAAGGAACTGTAATGGTTCTAGCTGGAGCAGACAGAGCGTGTACAATTATCTGCTGCTTCACTGAGCAGGTCTAACACATGACACCCCACTACACCCACCGTCTATGCAACCCACCTGTGTGTGTCCGTGCATGGCTGCCAGGTGTAGTGGTGTGTATCCAGCACTCGATCTCACGTTTACATTCACAGGTATTGCGTTCTCCTTGGCGAAGGCCAGCAGCTGGGAGAGCAGCTCAGCTTTGCCCTGCTTAGCTGCCCAGTGGAGGCAGGTGAAGCCGGTCACGAAATCTCTCTTGACCAGCAAGCTGGGTTCCACAGTGAGCAGGGGCTGCAGGCTTTCCCACAGGCCATCTGAGGTGCACAGCATCCACTCGTGCTCCAGTGGGTCCAGGGTCACTGAGGCACAGTCCTCATCAGTGGCTGAGGAGAGGAGCGATGTCGAATCTCCATCGCTCCTCACTGAGTCCCGGAGGCGCGAACCACGGTTGATCAGAGACCTCCGAACCTGCAGAGGGAAGAACATGGGATGAAAGAGGTGCTCATAAATGTTTTTGTGTCACACCATTTAATACCACAATTGTTCAGCTTTGTACCACTAAAGAATGCTTCATGATATGATATGATGGTGATAAGATGGCTGTTTTATATCATCAAGAGTCAAGCCTGCCAGTTAAGGCAAGCTAGATTACATCACTGTGTCAAATCCCTCAGTTACATAAGACAGAAGACTGTTGCTGTGGAGTCACACTTCATGAATATTGAATTTCTGGTCACACCTCAAATGGCGTTTTCCCATCAGCCGTCAAAGGCTGTGCTATTGACCATGGTGCAAGTTACACAGTGGCAAAGGCTTAATTTCATCTGTGGAGAACTGTGTGTCATTCAGGTTTTGGTGCACACCCAGAGGTGAAACACCTGCTGTGACATCACTGCTTTAGGGGTGGCCAAAAGTATAACATGGCTCAAACAATCGAAAGCAGTGCAGCAACATTTTTCAGTTATATCTTAATCCGTGATTTTCACAGGCTGAAGCCCATTTGTGTAAACATACTTTCTGACATGCTTATTCAATGGCTATGTCCTGTAGAGAGCTTTGTAAAGCTGCCATACAAATTATGATTTATAAAAATGATCTACTTGGAAGCTTTTTTCATGCCAGAGAAACAAAGTATCCTACCTGAGGAGAACTACTCATCATCAGCTCTATGAAGTTCCTGCGACTTCCCTTGGGCGTGTTGATATCTCCAACAGGGTCCAGCCCTTCCAAGGCGCTGTCTTCAGAGAGGCAGCTGATCAGCATGGCCCGCTGGGACCCTTTGGACACCCTGCGTGCCCCTCTCACCTGCTGGTTGTGGGATCCCGCAGGGTGAGCCTGGTCCAGATCTGGCATCGCAATCACTGGGGCCGACTCCCGCCTCCTCCTCTCCCTCAGCTTCACCTCCCCTCCTCCACCAGAGGTAGCAGTAGCTGTGTTGGTCTTATTATTCTGGGAGGGGGCTGCAGGTTGCTCATTGCCATTTGACTGTTTGTCATTGTCCAAGATGGCAGCCAGTGGACTGGATGCTCCTGTGGAACCATTAGACTTTTTTTTTTCTCATTGTCATCCAACTGTGACACTGTATGAAGGAATTGTCTGTGGCATAATCTTAACCTGAGCTGACTCCAAAGCAACCTATCCATTGTAATCCCCACAGGTATGCAAAAGGTTAGTCCTCTTTGTGTGATTATTATCCTTAATTATTGCATACTTGCATACAGTGATTTTTAGCAAGAAAGAGGTCACAATTAAAGCTACTGATTATTAGATTTTGACAAGTTCAGTCTAAGCCAGTATAGTAGGTATTGGTCTTCAAAAACAGTGGCCAAACAATGATATTTAATAATGTTGTGACTATTCAGAGGGCCAATGCGAGACCTCCCTGAGCAAATAAATAAATAAGTAGGCACAACATTACTGATACACAAATATAGCCTACGTAGGTTAGATAAAGAAATGTACATATATATATAGAATATTTAAACAAATAAAACAGATGATTAAATCACATACACGAAGTGCGTAATGCTCACCTGTTCGCTCTCCGTTGTCACGGTTGCCGTTGACATAGTTGATGTCCAGTGTCTCCTGGATATTACCGTTGCACTCCGCGTGATCGTGGCCGTCTGTGTCCGTACGCATCACCGACTCTGCGCTGCCTTCAGTGTTCAAACAAACAAATTTCACGCCGTTTTCCACCGTCACGAAACCCACGTTGTCCACGATGCGTTTCAGCACCTCGCGGTCCACCTCTTCCTTCGACTGGTCATTTCTCACCCAAATTGATAGGAAATGATCGATCAGCTCCATCTGTTGGACCCTCCCTCCTCTCTCCATCAGGAACTCCTGCACGGCTTGCTCCGTGCACTGGGACGCCATCACCGCCCCGAACGGCACAAACAGAGCGCAAAGATAAGCGAAATAAGTTACACAACAGCGTTTCAAAATGACTCCATGTTCACGCCACTGTCATTCACTGAGGTCGGTGACAACGGATGACAGCATCTTCCTCACTGGCCTCCTCCTCTCCTCCATGGGGAGTGTCGAGCTCTGGCAGATAGGGGTCGCACGTCGCTGAAGTAACCAAGCAAAAGGCTCACCACTGCAAAAATCTTGCCGCGTTCAATTGCCTCTCGTAAACTCTGACTTCCAATTACAAGTAAAATCGACCTGATAGGAAAAGCAGTCTGATTTTTTGAGAATGCGATTATATTTTATTGCTCACCTAAGCCGTGAGAAAAAAGTGGAAATATACTTCAGGCCTGTATGCAGTGACCTGATTCAGATCTGTATTAGCTGATAGTAACGTTGATAGTCTGTTTTAACTAGACATGCCATGGTAATCTTGTTTGTCAACACTGTCGACTGTATGCCATCAACACACAGGGTAGATGCGTCAAGTCCATGAAATCTGAAATTTAGGCTATACAAAGCGAAAAATGTAGGTTACACAGTATTTAGCTTAAACAGAAGTAATAGCGAAGTAATGACAGTAATCAGCCTTGTGAAATACACTTTTTACCCTAAAACCTGAGTGGAAGCAGGCCAACCGATGTGCTTTTCAAACTATTGTCAAAATGTTTGTAGTTTGTTGTGAACTCATATCAAAACTCATATCTGAAACCAGGCATCAACATCATAATAGAGCAGATGTATGTCGACGTTGCGTAGAATCCGGCTTTACAATTTTTATGACAGGTCGCGAAGCGA
Organism: Enoplosus armatus; assembly: GCF_043641665.1. Lineage (NCBI taxonomy): Eukaryota > Metazoa > Chordata > Actinopteri > Centrarchiformes > Enoplosidae > Enoplosus > Enoplosus armatus. Next base: position 16,344,485 of record NC_092190.1, read on the forward strand.
CTGAGACAATTAAGTCGTGCTGTACCATTATACAAAGAAAGGGGGTGGGTATATTACATTATATTATTACAGTAAATTAACACTGTTATGCTGTACTCTCTTACAATTGTAGTCTATTGTATTCCTTTAAACCGTTAGATGTTTGAATTCACGTGACTGCTTGTCCTGATTTGTAAAAAATTCAGTTTTAAAACACATTTACAAACGAAGGCTCTCACCTCATTCCTATCTTGTATTGAATGGTCTCGTCTGTCCAGTTGTCGACTGTAGGCGCAGTGAGGCGGTCCGTATCAGAGTTCTAAAGTGTTTAGTATTTAGTCAGTTTTGTGATATTATTTCTGAATTTATCTGGGGTATTAACTTCTGGCTAAAAACATGGCTTCTTCGGATGTTGCTCGTCAGTCGGTTAGTGTTTTCCTTCTTTGTGGTTGACAAATGAAAGTGTTCTTGACAGTTGAGCAGGGAGTGTCCGGGGCTATCACCAAGTTAGCTACTGCTAGCCCGAACGCCAACTATTGATATAGTACGTTAACTTACTTTCTGTCTTTTAAGTTAGTCAAAACACATCTGCCTTTCACCCCGATCATTAAGCGGCGCTTTTCAACTTTTAAAAAGGGATTCCGTATTGCATCTTTCCCCAAAATACACCGCGGATGGCGCTAGCTGGCTAACACGACGCTAGCCATCCAATAGTCAAAAGTTTGTGAAAATAGTTGCGTGCTGCACGGTTTAATACTACTGTGACTACAGTTGCTAGTACAACACTGTCAAAGTTTTAGGTAATTGTTTACTGGTAAGTCACGTAGGTTGCGCTGGCTATTCGATAGCTCGATAAGCGCCACTAAATTGCTACATTTTTGAATGAAATTTGGCGTTCATCAAGTTACTGGCCCAAAAATAAACACATTGTAGAAACTTGTGTGAACGTTTAGTGTTTCCCTCATAGACAACATAGTTTATAGTGATCAAAAGTTGGAGGTCTAACATGAGGAATTTCCTTAACGTCAACAAATTGTACCTCACCATAACTAGGTCAATGTTAGTTCTCTGTTCAGCCAACTAGTGATACTCAGGATTTAGAAGTTCAGGCGGGGGCAGGTCAGAGGAAGACGATAGCAGATTGAGGAAGATGAATTAGCCATGGACTGTTTAAAGTGATGTAAGCTTTGTGTAGCTTGCATATTGAAATAATTGTACTAATATATGATATGATTTTTCTCATGTTTCTGTCTCGTTGGCTGAGATACAGAAATAACATTCGAAACAAAATATTAGGTATTTTATATTTGTTGCCAAGAGCCACTTGTAAATGTAATACTCTAAAATTGCAAAGCTGTTTTAAGTTAAAAGAAAAATAAGGGGTGCTTGCTAAAAAGGTTAATGTATTTAGCAGTAGTTGTGTAAAAGTATAGGTGTCTGGACTATTTGTTATGAGAATGATTCCATTTGTTAAAAGCAAGTGCATTATTCTGTGAAGTCATTAGGACATGTCTTAATATTTAAGTTACTAGTGACAAATTGCCAAAATCTTCACTATTGTTCTGTCTATGCTATTTCTTCCTCAGGACAAAGGAATGCGGCCCCTCTCCCTGGCAGGCCATGTGGGCTTTGACAGCCTCCCAGATCAGCTTGTCAACAAGTCCATCTGCCAGGGCTTCTGCTTCAATATTCTCTGCATTGGTACGGTGACACAGACACACACACACACACACACACACACACACACACACACACACACACACATACATACATACATACATACATACATACACTATTAAATTGGATGTCAACCGTGAAGTTCAATTACTTAAAAATTTTGTTTAACTGGCTCCAGGTGAAACCGGTATCGGCAAGTCTACCCTGATGGACACTCTGTTCAATACCAACTTTGAGAACTTCGAGTCATCCCACTTTGAGCCTCAGGTGAAGCTGCGGGCTCAAACCTATGACCTACAGGAGAGCAACGTCAGACTCCGCCTTACCGTGGTCAACACTGTGGGCTTTGGAGACCAGATGAACAAACAAGAGAGGTGGGAGGAGGAAAGTGTGTGTGAGTGTGTTATTGACAGTGGAGAAGAGTGACAGGCAGAAAGTGTTCGAGAGAGTGAATGTGATTCATTTAATATCCTACTTTAAATGTATTGCCATTGTGAACTCATCTGTATACAACCCAGATTTGTGATCAGCTCTATATGTCTATCCTGTAGCTATCAGCCGGTGGTGGACTACATCGATAAGCAGTTTGAGAGTTATCTGCAGGAGGAGCTAAAAATCAAGCGCTCTCTTCACAATTACCATGACTCGCGAGTCCACGCCTGCCTTTACTTCATCTCCCCCTCGGGTCATTCACTCAAATCCCTGGACCTGGTCACTATGAAGAAACTAGACAGCAAGGTAGGAGAAGTGTGCGTGTGGGTCGGACTGATAGTGGTTAGTCAGTACTTTTCAATGCTGACTTTGATATGAGATTTCTGAAATACCAAAGAGTATCAGAATCAGCTTTATTGGCCAGATATTTGTACACATACAAGGAATTTGACTGAATTTGAATTTGGTTTTTCGTTGCTCTCAATGTACTTAAATAGACATACAGGTAAACGTAAACATTTAGCTATTACATACATAGAAGTAGGTGAAAAACGATAGCTGGTTGCAAATGGTCTAGAACCCACAGACATCACTTGACGCTGGGTTTCTTCCCTGGTGATGGTCTGCCAGGCCTCTACTGCAGGCGTCTTCTGTTCCTGCTTGTTGCGGGGGCTTTTTGACTATTCAAGAACATCCCACTTTTTGGTCTTGAAAAAGTCTTTGGTCACCATGTTTTACAGATCAGTTGTTACGCATAGAATAATGAGCTGTTCCTTTCTCCTCCACACTCTCCTCTTTCCAGCACTCTGGTAGAGGTTCATCTGTGTCTCATCAGTCCTCAAGATCTTGTTGCAGATTTTTTAAGTCCTCCTTGGTGAATTGTAACTTGGCCTTTCGGTTCTTCAAGTGGTTTGCATCTTGTGGTAAACCCTCTGCAGTTATTCTGGTGAGGTCTTCTCCTTATCGTGGTTTTGGACACAGGTATGCCTACCTCTTGGAGAGTCTTGGCTCGGCTGTGGCTGACAGTTGAAAAGGGGTTGTTCTTCATTGGAGAAAGGATTCTTCTGTCATCCACCGCAGTAGTCTTGCGGGGTCTCAGTAATCAGTAATCAGTAATTTTTTTTGGACAAACCTAATGTTTCTGCTATTTCTTTGATTGATTTTTCAGCCTGACATTGAAGAATCAGATGTGAACACTGCATGAGAACTGAATACAAACAGATGTGAATATGATAGTGGGGAGTACTGTATTAGAGAATATGCTGTGGTTGTTTCTCGACTTTCCTCTGAGTGTTTTTATGTTGGGAGAGGTTCGCTATCCAACTGGCTAAACCCCTCCCTTCACTCTTGAAGTGGTCAGAAACTTTCCCATGCTCTCTGTGTGTAGTGACTTTGTGTTTCTTGTGTGTTTGTGTGATTTCACTGCCCCAGAGTGTCGGTAACCCTGGATTTGCGTGTGAATGGAGTAGAACAAGCAGTGGAATGCTGTAATCACCTCACGCACACACACTCGAGTTGTCCTTTTGTGTCACTGTACAGATACACACAGAAAGAGCCATTTGTTGAATCTGCAGCACTGACCGAGAGACAGTCAGTCACTCAGACAGCTGTTGGAACAGATCTCCTAGCATTGTTTTGTTTTCTCTGCTGGGATCAGTGTGTGTTTGTGTGTGTGGTCTGGCCCAGAAGCTTGTCTAGTGACAACAACTCATTCCAAGCCTCTCTTTGGTACGACAAGTTGACAGACAGGCAGGACTGGAATGTGGGACGACTAGCAGAACAGACTGGGCTGCTGGGCTTGAAATAACATCACTAAACTTGGTTTATATAAAACGTATCTAAAGCAGTTTTAAAAAGTATTTTGTAGTGTTTAGTGGTAAGGTTTTGTTGAATTGTGCTGTTTTTGTGCTAATGGATGCCTCTATAATGTGTGTGTATGTAGTTTCATAGTATGTTGATCAGTGAGAGTAACTTGTTTTAGCTCAGTTAGTAGATGTATGTGGCATCGGGAGCAGCTGTACTCAAAATTCAGGGAAGTTACCGTGAACCAATTGTGTCCTAACAAACTTTATTATACAAAACTACATTCAAATTAACGATAAGTGTAATTGCCACCACATCACGGTGACTACAGGCATCGTGATATTGGCTCTCTTTTTGGTATTGATGAAATTGGTGACTAGGAGTTATCATGACCAATAGAAATTATGCTCTAAAACATTTGAAACCAGATTGACTCTATTAAAGTTACCACCTGTAGTATTGAAATATGAATATGTTCAGTGCTAGTAGGCTAATGTCACAGTAGTCTGAGGTCTGGTGTAAAAATCTGAGAATATATGTGAATGTAATCAGACGTAACGTCCCTAAATATTTGTCATCCTGCTGTATTTTATGCTCATGTCGCTCTTAATAAAAAGTCTTTGAACAGATCGCTTTAAAGGTCTAATTTATCTCTGAAGACTGCAGATAATAGTATTTATATTTAATAATGATTTCTGAGGAAGAATCATCTGTTATTTTGTACATTGCTGTAGGTGAACATCATCCCAGTCATCGCCAAAGCTGACACCATCAGTAAGACGGAGCTGCACAAGTTCAAGATCAAAATCATGAGTGAGCTGGTCAGCAACGGCGTCCAGATCTACCAGTTCCCCCTGGATGATGAGACCGTAGCAAAGGTCAACACTACAATGAATGTAAGGAAACACACACACACACACACACACACACACACACACCTTGAAATAGAGTGCTTTCGGGTCATACTAGAAGCTGAAGCTGGTTGACCGTCCAATAAGCAGTTCTGATGAGGCAATCTGGTACCTTTACTCTTACTCTCACCAGGGTCTGTGGGTTGGTTGAGGCAAAAACGTTGTTGAATTATATTATTTACCCTAAAGGCTTTACAAATTGCACATATTTACATTACATAGTTAGTAAATATGTATTTTAAGCCAAAAACTCAGTTTTAAAGGTTTTGTACATTGTTTGTGTGGATTTTTCATTGTGACAGATGTACAGTGCACTCGCACAGGTTTGCAGTTGTTTTATTTTCAGAATTGAACTTTGCATTACTTTGTAGCATCAGCAAGGTTTCAGAAATAAAATTAAACATGCAGACACTGTATGTTTGTGTAAGGGAGTATCGCTGAGGAAATTGGTGTAAACAGCTGTGACTTAAGTATATAAATGTGCCTATACTTTTTTTTACTTAAGCTTTTTTTTTTTATTCCTAAAACAGTTCAGTTTTAGTCGTAGTATTGTGGATCCAGCCATGTTGTATCTTTGCTTGCAGTTTCTGTTTAAACGTATAATAAAATAATCTCTTTTTGCAGGGTCATTTGCCATTTGCTGTCGTAGGCAGCACAGAGGAAGTCAGCGTTGGCAATAAGTTGGTGAAGGCTCGTCAGTATCCCTGGGGCGTAGTACAAGGTAAGATTGATCATCATTTTACACAACGGTGCTTGTATTGCCAAAGATCTTGCAGTTAATTGTAGGATCACATTGATTTAATGGACATCTATTTATCTTTCCAGACATACATTTTTTTCCCTCACACGAACTGTCAATTCTGGTTGGCTGCCAGCTGTTAGTGTTAGCTGCCAGCCCCCTTATAGTAAAGGAACATCACTACTGTGGCTGTCAGTGGGGAGTTTCAGTGTCTCATCGTGCCATTCTAGCCTGATATAAAAACATCTGGAGGAGTTTACAATATGTAATATCAGCTGGATGGCTAACCCTTTTCTATTCATGTGTGTGTCAGTGGAGAACGAGAATCACTGTGACTTTGTGAAGCTGAGGGAGATGCTGATCTGTGTAAACATGGAGGACCTGAGAGAGCAGACGCACACTCGCCACTATGAGCTGTACAGACGCTGCAAACTGGAGGAAATGGGATTCAAAGACACAGGCCCAGAGTGCAAACCCGTCAGGTGAGCTGCCAATGAAAGAAATTAAATAACAATGAAATAAGTGCAACCGACGTAGCTGACAACTGTGTGTGTTTGCAGCTTGCAGCAGACTTATGAGGCCAAGCGTCAGGAGTTCCTGGTGGAGCTGCAGAAGAGAGAGGACGAGATGAGGCAGATGTTTGTGCAGAGGGTGAAGGAGAAGGAGTCTGAGCTGAAGGAGGCTGAGAGAGAGGTATGTAGACATGCCAACACAAAATCACCCACATGGAACTCTTCATCAGCAGCATACGGTGTACTAAAATGTTTTCCTCCTAGAGAATGTCAACCTTTTTACAATTTCACATTTAAGAGCAAAAGGAAAGTTTGTTGCTTAAAGTTTGTTTTTCATTTGCTCTACTTGACGCTAGCAAAAATGGAGGCACCTCTGAAACTCAACTCTCTCTCTCTGTGTTTCAGCTGCAATGTCGCTTTGAGCAGCTGAAGCGCCTCCATGCAGACGAGAAAGCCGCTCTTGAGGAAAAGAAGAGACACTTGGAGGACGACCAGAGCTCCTTCAGCAAGAGACGAGCCGCCGCCCAGCTCCTGCAGGCCCAGAGCCTCACCGCCAACGGCAAGAAGGACAAGGACCGCAAGAAGTACGAGGCTCCTCTAAAAGCTAATGCTGATGTTTTCGTTAAAATTCAGGATCCATAGATTGACACATCTATAGGCAGTGATCAGGAAATTAAACCTTTGGAGTCATTAATAACTCACTGTTGACAGTGGGTTCTCAAAGTAATTATATAATACAGGACACGTTGCCACCTGCTGGTAAGATTCATGTGTGGCAACAAATCTGATTTGTGTACGTGATTGAAGCACTGACTGACATGTGGTACATATTGGGCTAATTTTGCACTCATAGACAGTAAACTGGGTTCGACCCCCCCCCCCTTGTGTTAACTACCATTTAAATTAGTCTTTTTGCAATGTTTCTATCTTAATGAAATATCGTAAACACACAGACAGAAGAACAAATTGAATCTAGAAGACTAATGCTTTAAGTGGGGAAAAGACCACTTGTGCTTTAAGTGGATATTTAAGTTGCTTACAGACAAACAACATAACAGAGTCAGTTCAGTAAATTACCAGTAAATTCAGTAATGTGGTGTGAGATATGTTATTAAATGGATTCTCCCTCCCCCAACTCCCTCTTGTTTTGTCTTCCAGTTCTGGCTTCATGTGAAGACATTGGGATCTGAAGTACACTCTAGTATGACCAGCATAACCAGTGACATTCAGCCCACATCCTTTCCAGCCCTTTGTGGCCAGTCTCAAACACTAACCAGGGAAACCCCACACCAACCAGCAGTGTGTGAGAGTGTGATTTTGATTTTGTGCCAAAGTTTAATGACCGTACCCATGAATCCTGTGTACACTCTCCTCAATGGTATTTTTAATCTTCTTTGTGGCTTTTATACCTCTGTGTAATATTTTCTATTTATCCTATCATTTTTATATACTTTCATTGTTATTTTCCATATGCCTCCCTCTTTTTGCCCAGACTGAGGGACACCTCAGTGTACTGATCCTCACACAGCCTCCTCACTAGATGCTGTGCATCGATCAAAGGACTAAGATAGGTACAAACAATTCATTGAAAGGGACTTCTTCCGTTGCCTTTACTCAGTCTGCCATATCTTTATAATAAGAGTTCTCTTCATTTTTAGTAATCCAGTCTTATGACTTTGTTGATGAGACAAACATCTAGAACATGCTTATAATTTATTATAAAGCCCCTTTCAGACATGTACTTCATGAGGAAATTTACATTTTGTCTAAACAAATGGCGTCTCTTTTTTTCATAAAGGTCACTACGGCGATCTGACAATATTGGGCGTAGTAAAATCTCTAACATCTCCAACACAGCTCAAGCTGGAACTGAATGTAAAATTAATGTAAAAGCTATAGTAGCATAATGTACATTTTAAAATACAAAAAAATAAAATTGGAATTCACAAAGAAAATAAAGTTTAACAAAACACTGTAAATGAGACAATTCAAATTTGTAGAGGAGAGTACTCTCATGTCGAAGTCAATATAAATGTGTTTTGTGAGGGGAAACAGTAACAAAAGCCTTTGGACAACCACAGTAGTCATCATACCATCAGTCTCCCCAACTAAGTGCTTTAGATACAGCAAGTCATCGTAACAGCTTGTCAGATGGTGTAAAATAGGCAGCAGAATTTTATGTTCTATACATAATTGATGACATAGACAAATGTATCAGGAAATCTACAGGGTTCATTAGACTCGTGAGTGGCAGAGGCGAGCGGGTCATAAATCGAGAGATAAACAATCCATCACTTTATTATTTATTCAAATCACATCTGTTCTCCTGCAGCTGTGTGTGTAACAGTCCTGTAATGTTTAAATAGGTCTCCGTGGAGTAAATATTCTCTAACAACTATGTATATTTACCAAACCGGCCATTCATTTAAGAGATTCGTATCCTGCATTGATACAGAGTCCATGTCTGAGAAGGGCTTCAGTGATCATTTGTTAAGGTTGATCATCATTAAGAGTTGTCATAGGAGTGGTCACAGGGCATTAAAATTCCTTATCCCTTTTCTGTATTATGTTTTTTCCTCACACCTTGATGCTGTAAACTTTTATAAGGAGCACACCAGCATTACACAGACCTGCCGGAGCCACACTGATCCTCCTCCTCCTGCTGCTGCTGTTCCAAAGGGAAAGAGTTATTTCGGAACTTCTCTTGTCCCATCACAGTTATACAGTTTCCTCGGAGGCTGAGGCTCGGTTTTGGATTAGGTACATGTTACAGCATATATTTATATATATCTATATTGTGTTTTATTTTTCCTACCGACACAAACAGTTGAAGTTTGCAATACAGTCTGTCTGAGAAGAGCTGACTCGTGTGAAAAAAAAAAAATTATGTGAAGTCAGTGTTTGTTGAGGGAGCACAGGAGGAGAGGGAGGAAGTATTTATATCATTTCTTTATTCACTTCTCTCTGGAGTCATGATGACACCGGGCTTCACTCCTCACAGAGTCCACCAGAACACTGTGGTGCTGGTTTCCAGTAAAGTGTGATTTCTAAACCAACATTTACTCACAATCACTACCACTTTATATTTACACTAGTGCTTACCATGTGTTCGTGCCTTATCTGCGTGAAGCTCACTTAGAAATACACTATCCTCTTAACTTGTACATCCAGGGAAACACACTATGGAGTAAAGACACATCTGTACTACACTTGTATTTAAGGAATAAACAGTGTTATTTGGGAGTTTTTTTTCCTTCTTTTTAAATAAATCTTTGTATTTTTGTCATTATACACTCTGCTTGTCTGTTTGTTTTCATCTCACAATATGGCGTCTAATCAATGAGCTCCAGCTACTGCATTTATTTTGCTTGTTTATCACAATGATAATCATTTTGGTATTGGTCCTGATACTACTTTCTAATACTGCTAAGGTGAGTGATATATATCAAGCACCTGTATTGGGACATTTTAATACAGTTTATCCTCATTATTCAGCTGCAGTTCTATTAATTGTCAGTGGGGAAAGAAGTATGCTTAGGCTACACATAGATAAAAGTACCAATACCTCTAGAAATACAGTACTCTGTTACAAGTTCAAGTTCTGCATTCAGATCAAATAAGAAGTATGATCAATAAAATGTATTTAAAGTATCAAAAATAAAAGTACTTGTACGAGAGAATAGCCCGTCAGTTTTATAGCATCATATTGTAAAATGATTCGATTATTATTACTGACACATTAACATGTAAGCAGCAATTTAATGTTGTAAGTGGTCAAAGTGGAGCTATTTTAACTACTTTATATACTGTTGGACAGTGTCATGATGACAATGTAACATTTTATAAATCAATCTTACTATCTCTAGCTGTCAAAGAAATGTAGTGGAGTAAAGGTACAATATTGCTCTCTGAATGTACTATATAGACAGTATTTTTGTTGTTGGTCATTGGTGCTTTATATATATATATATATATATATATATATATATATATATACACCATTTTCTCTTTCATACTTGTGTACATAATAGTCTTGTACTTAATTGCTCTCCACCAATTGTGTTTAACTTTAAAAGCGTTTCTATAACCAGTATGAGATCACATAAAAGGACACGTGGTTGGTCACCTGTAGTTCAAAAAGAGTTCAGTTGTATCATACGTGTTACATGTTTGTGTCATGTTGGACAATGTGAGGATCCATCTGACTGCAGCCACTGCTTCAGGATTTGTTCTATTTTAAAATATCCCTCAATGAAAAAGAGATTTGTTTTCTGTATGGTGTTGAAAAATATACAAACTCAGATCTCATGAGCAGGTCAGAGGCCATGGACTTCAGCTGTGATTATGTCATGCATTTGTCACACAAAGCCTTTTATCTAAGGTGTCTGACCAGGGGCCATTTTACAGTAGGTGTGATGTGGCCTGAAGTACAGTGAAAGAAAAGAAAAGATATAGATCAAGACTGCATCATTTTGTTTAGCTAATTTTATGTTCTGTTTATCTCTGTTGAGTGAGTGCAGGTATGGCCTCTCGATGTGATGAACTGTGTTGTAAAAAGAAGGTTGGGACGCAAACTGGGACACAATTGAGGTGTTTGTATCACCTATTCTCAAAACTGGACCTTTTGTTTCCAATAATGCAGCAAACTGTGCTTTCAGACTGGCATTTTTTCAGACTGTTGTAAGACCTGCAGACCTCCTGGCTTAATCTGTCTACACCCCTGTGATTCACTGTATAGACGTCTACATTTCTTTCCCTTTCATCAGAAGGTAAGAGGATAGAGGATGATCACAAGCTTCCCTTTTGCGTTAGAGGAAGATTTAGGAGACAGCAGTAGCTTAACATCTTCCCTGCCCGCCACCTGGCTGTATTTGAGCACACACACACACACAGACACACAATGGGACTGCACTAGACCACCTGGTAAAGGTCTTGTTCCCTGCAGTGTCTTACCCTCCAGCTCCGTTGCCCTTCATGTGACTCAGAGCTGACACACAGACAGGCAGACAGACAGGTCTGGTGTAAAGCAGAGGAATGCTGATCGATTCCCTGCAGGGGCCTGCAGCACCTCGCTGGTAGGTTGGGAGGAGGACACCCTGAGGAGAACCATTTCACCAAGGCAAACCGTGGAAAAAGTGTGTGTGTGTGTGTGTGTGTACAGACACCTTTAGCTACTCTCTGGGTGCGAAGTGGTTTCTCCCTGTTTTCCTGCCAGAGGTGAACACTATCTCTGCACTGCAGAAATCTGAAAAATCGAAATTTGCTGCCTGCCTCCCGCTCGCCTTAAATATAGCAGTTTGAGTGTTAATGTTAAGTTTTCCTGTGTGCGCTTACATCCGAGATAGCTGTCATACCCCCTGCACTCACACACACACACAGACATTCTCATAGACATGCCCTTGTCACCTTTTACTAGTCACTCTAAATGCAAATGGAGGTGATCATTGGAGACAGGCCCGGCTGCTGGAGCGATGAGGTTGTCATTTAAGGGGAGTGCTGGCGACGCTCTGAAATTACCAATTACACACCTCGTCCATGCCAGTGTTGGCTTGAGAAGAGACATCGGGAGAGAAAGGAAAAGGAGGATGGAGGTAAAGAGGGGAGGGTGGACAGGAGGAGAAGATGGAGAGAAGGAGGAAAAAACAGGGAGCGTGTCAGCTTTATTTCTAAACATCCTTTACAAGCATGTCTGTAATATGGAAGCCCATTTACACCAATGAGATGAAAAAAAAAAGATATTGTAAGTCTTAATGAGAAACATTTTCGAAATAATGACTTACTATCTCAAAACAATGACTTACTTTTCTCAAAATAATACTTGGTATCTCAAAATAATGAGAAACCTTCTCATAAAGACATTATTTTGAGATAAGTAAGTCATTATTTTCAGAAAGTTTCTCAATATTTTGAGATACTAAGTCATTATTTAGAGATAAGTAAGTCATTATTTAGAGAAGTGTTCACATTATAATGACTTACTGGATATTTCTTTTCATCACATTGGCAGAAATGGGCTTCCATACTGTAATGATGAAGAGACTCTGTCAGAAGTGTTGCTCATAAGGCTTCATAAGCTCATAATGAGCACATTGTGAGTGCAGATAATTATAATTAGAGCAGGATATAATATGCTTCTCAGGATGAATTCTCCAAAGGGCAGCAGTAAAATCCTAATGGGTTACACAGGTAATGCGTTTGTTATGCATCAGAGTACACAACACTTGTTATCTCCATTATAAAGCTGCAGGCAGATGCAAAAAAAAAAAAAAAAAAAGACACTGAGAATCTCTTTTAAAACAAAGGCATTTATTGCGAAAAATGCACTTGACATGAAAAAACAATCAAATCAGCCACGGGTCATCAGTACAAGACGATGTATAATGATCACATGGTAGAGAGCGCTGGGCATGGCCAGCGCAGAGCATGACTTCATTGGCACAAAAGGCCTATAAATATTCTGCACAATATAGAATTATATATATATACTTTCTTTTTTTTTTCTGTTCCCCTCGCTGTGTTCAACCCGGCTCAGTCCTGGTGAAGCATGAGCGTTCACACCGCACCAAACCTTTTCATAAAGTTCCTTTTTTATGTAAAGAGCTACATACAGAGGCCCCCCTCCCCTCGCACACACACACACACACACACACACACACACACACACACACAAACACACACACAAACACACGAGTATCCATAGGAACAAATATGGCCGACATCTAATTCAAGATGGTAGGGCGAGTGCTCAGGCTTCCTGGAAGGAAAAAAAGGGAGCGGGCAGTAATTTGATATCAAGTCCAATGAGAAATTGGATGTGCAGTGGGAGTTAGCACTGCTGCTGATGGCTTGTTCACATTTTCCAAGCCGTCACCTTGAGTTCTCAGGTGGTATTTACAACCAGGAAGCTGAGGTGAAAGACAAGCTTACATCACGTAAATGAAACACGAACGGCATGGAAACATTTGTTAAACCAGAATATTCAAGATATTTTATGTAAAGTGACCACTGTGCAGTGGTTTTATTCCTGATGTTTTGACTGTTGTAAACTTCTTCTCCTCCTCACAGCATCAACCTCAAGAAAAAATAATACGACTGTCAAGATCACAGACGAGGACTTGTGCTTAAGTTTGACTCAGTAAAAATTAGAGTCCTCTGTTCAGCGGGCGTACAAACAGATAAGAGAAACCTCACTCAGGGGTTTGTGCAGAGCTGTTCTGGGATCTGCTGGTTTTCGTCAAACAGAAAAACAACCAGCAGGCTCATCGTACCGATAAGAAGAAAGTAAGGAAGAGACAAAGACAGATTGGAGTGTGTATGTGTTGGCATTTGTAGGCACTAGGGTTTGACTGACAGGTTTTGAAGGCCAATGCAGATATTTTTGGATTGAAGCTTCCAGTAACTAATATCTCCTGCCAAAATTTTGACATTTAGTTTTGACCCTTTTCATGGCAAGTAAACTGGCACTTCTACTCGGCTGAACTAAAACACTCAATTAAAGCAGCACAAATATCACAGTCATGTACACTTGATTGAATAAATAGACAAAACCGCTCAATTAAACATTTCATATGTAAAGAATCAAACCGACTGCCTCAGATCCACGCTTCTAACTGAAAAGTGATATTTGTCAGTCTAGCCCTAGTCTTTTCTTTTTGGTTTCATCTGTTGCTCCAGATGCACTGGATTACCCATACTGCGCTGCCAGCAGGCCATGCTGCTCTCTCTAATGACTGTATGTGTGTGTGTGTTTTCACTTTGTAAAGTTTATTAACATGTTCACTTTTCTTCACAGTTTAAGGGATCAGTCCCCCCCCCCCCCCCACACACACAATCTAATAGTGTGGAGAAAAAAAAAACACTTCACAAGTACAAACTGCTTGTGCTTTTGTCTCCTCAATGACAGGTCGGTCACCTCCGCTTCAAGTTCAAGGTGAACATGAAAACATTTACAAAAGAAAAAAGAAAAAGAAATTTTGCTTCCTTGTTTAATTTAAAGCCTACTCCTCTTTTTTTCAGTATCAAGCTGAAAAGAATTGCATGGACAAAAAAAAGAATCATGTAACAACTTCATCAGGCCATTAATCTCGGTAAAAAGGGGCTGAGAGAAAACGTGTGGTAGCAAATTGCATTTTTGAGTCAGATCTGTTGTCTGTAATATCATCATTTCTGTCTTGTGCTTGTTTTCTGCAAGTCTGTGCAGAGCTTGTTGCAAAGTTTGGGTGTTTATTCTGCAGTCACATCGTATGGGAATAAGAAATGACAGAAGTTTCCAAACTGTTTTGACACTGCAGCGTTTTGTTGACTCTGGGAAGCTTTTCATTGATGCAATGCAAAAAAACAAAAAACAAATCCCCATGCTGTGTCGTGACACTTTCTGATTCAATGCAGAAGTAGTATTTTCTATCTAGAGTTTTGGATTTATTGTCTTTCCCATATGACATAAATGCAGTTCACCAAGGAGACTCGAGTGTGCTTAGCCAATGACAGACTCTCCTGGTGATGACCCAATTAGACATTGGTGTGCTCAGCCAATGAGTGAGCCTCACCTGCATGCACATGGCCAGCACTTGTTTGTGCTTCCTTCTGGCCCACTTTTTAAAAACAGCAGGTGAGGAAAACCATTCACGCCCTTTGACCGTGTTCTTTCACTGATACATGGCGACTATTAAAATCCTGCTGACCTTTCACTCTCTGACACACACACACACACACACACCCACACACACACACACACACACACACACAGTGAGCGAGTCATGCTCTGAGTTTCACTGGGCTTCTATCTCCAGAAACAGGGGGAAAAAAGGTAGATGGTTGATGTAAACTAGACAAGCCTGTATCCACACTCAGGACGTAGAGATTCACGAAGCAGACTGACTAAACACACACTGAAGCCGTACAAAAACACACGTTAAAGGTTGACAAGGTCAGAGGAAAAGTGGCTGTCAAAGGTTGGCAGTTGTGTGATGAAAAACTTCCCTGTCCTCTGACTTCAGGTGCTTTCCCCCCCTCAGCCGTACATTCTTCCATGAGCATTGAATCTGCACGCTTTTGGTTTCATGATATTGCTGCAGTCAGACAAAAACTCTCAACAGTATCTCAAGAACGGGCTGAGGAAGAGGAACTACTGTTAGCAATCTTTGTGACAGAATGTGTCGTAGGTAAGACTTTGTCCTGTTTGTGTCTACTTGAAGAACAAATGTTTGCTCTTAGAACAGAAGGCTGTCACAAGTAGCGATGGAAATCCCTTTTGTCAAATAAATAATAACGGAGTGTGTAAATACTGTATATGTAGATATATTGGCAGGTTGTATCAAATATTACCAAGTGCATTCTTTGTCTCTGTAATCCCACTCAGAAGATCAAAAAACAACTTTAACAATACAAAGCAATTCTTTAAAGAGTGTTGGCATACCTTTTCATTTCTTCCTACATTCAGCAAGCCAGTTTATTTAACACAACAGCTGTGGAGGGTCTATAAAGGACTAATTTAAATAAAAAAATGGTTGTATAAATTTATGTAAGATATATAAATAGAAAAGTTAATCACCTAATTAATGTTTTGCCTTTTGCACTTTTTTAAATTAAAATTCCTGTGACAGATCAGCACAGCATGACTAGTTTGGGACAACACAAACATCTATTTCAACATAAATTAAAAAAAACATAATAATGCTACATGCATTGTTGTTAACATATATCGGGCTGATAAGAAACACATGTGCTTGTTGTCACAAACTAGACACGGAGATGTGCTTACAGTGATCCTGGAGTGTCGGCTCACACACTTCCCTCACCACCTGGCGATAAATCTTCACTCATCAAACAAAGAAAAGCACCCAAATTCAAGTTCTGAGGTCTCAGTGGAAAGCAGAGCTAATGCTTCTTGTGCTAGTGTTTGCTGGTGGACGATGTCAAGGGGGGAGAACTGGGAGGCAGGGTTTGTCTTTCTGTGCTCTTTGAGTTTGTGCACCTTCAGTAGTCAACATCACAGGTGCGTAAAACGAGTCTGATGAAGCCCCTCTGACCCGATGCTGTCCCCGAGCGAAAGACGGGGAAAAAAAGCTGCCCTGCTTCCTGTGTGGCTGGTCGAAGGCGGGGCTAGCTTTCCTGCATGTGTGTGTGTGTGTGTGTGTGTGTGAGAATTAGTTGGACCGATATGGGTTTCTGAAGACAGTTACTCTTAATGATGTTTTATGCCAGCATTAAGTTGCTTTAAATTGGATTCTTTTCCAGTGTTTCTTGACAGATTGTTCTGGGAAAAACGCATCTTGACCATCATGTGAAACTGAAAATCTCCACTGAAATTCAGACGAATTACTTCTTCTTAAGGTTAGCAGCTTCTTAAAGCAAGTTTCTTTTTTGCAGGAAAGTCCATCTTCATCCAAAAGTGTGTGTCTGTGAAACCGATGTCGGCCCATCCTTCGTGTATGTACGTAGCTGTGAAGCATGTGTGTGTTTTGTGACTCAGAAACAGGAGCAGTGCGCGTGTTCTTTCGTCCACGTTTCTCAGTTCAGAAGCTCTCGACGAAGCTGCTGGGAAACAGGCCCGTCTGTCCCGTCCTCTGCAGGGTGCCTTTGTACCAGCCGTCTTCCCTCTTCTTGTGGACAAACACCACGTCCCCTTCCCGCAGCTCGATCTCCGCCTCACTCTGGGGCGGGTAGGGTACCACCACACGATACCTGCCACACATGGAGACAGTTATAACACACACGCAACATCACATGCTGGAACAGACCACCTGAAAGAATCTGATCAGTGCAGGAAGTGCAACTATCAATGACAGCATAATAATAATGAAAACACTTTCTTTTGCTCTTGCTTTTGCATGTGTGTGATTGCTTTGTGTGTGGATGTGTGCGCGCCTACCTCTCTCTGGACAGGGGCTTGGGTTCAGGCCGGAGCACCATCAGAGCGTTGCCGGCGCGTGGTGGCGGGGGAGACATGGGGAAGTTGGTGTCCAGGGAGCCGGACTTCCTGTGCAGAGGCTCCAGTCCCATGGCCCCTGCCATATCACTCTCGATCGGACAGGAGCCAGCTCTGCCCTGCGACGCCATCGGACAGGAACCTGAGCGGGCGTGGTGGTGATGGTGGTGAGGATGGTGGGCTGCGTCGGCCAATGAGGGGTCGTGGGTGGGCGGGGAGGAGGGAGGTGAGCGAGGTTTCTTCTTGGCTGCTGCCCCTGACAAGAGCTTTAGTAAAACTCCTGCTTTCCTCTCCTTCTGAGGATGGATAGAGCGAGGGAGGATAACAAGGGAGACGAGAGAGAGGGAGGAAGAAGACAACAAACAAACAGACATGGTGAGATTGTGGTGAGATTTACAGGAATACAGAAAAGTGACAAGGTGGTAAAAGTGGCGTCTGTGCATCTGTTTTCTTCTCTCTGCATAAAGACACCGCAGAGCACAACTGCACTACACATTATTCAGAAAACACATTTATGAAACAAATAGAAAAATATTTTCCTGTATTGTGTGACTTCACATCACACATGGAATAAAATGGTAATAAAAGAAAATTAGTTTCATCAGAAAAAGTCTCAGGAAAGAAATCAATATCTCCTGGCCGACCAGAGGACCTGTGCATCTACTGTAGTGGTGTTCAGAATAAGCTGTATTGATTATAGAGAGAGTGTTTCTTAATGGCACCTTTAAAGGCAAATTCACATTGTTCCATTCATGTTTGATTATAGAAGGGCTGTACAATGCTGTCCATTCAGTCAGACTGAACTGTGATACCAGGAGGACAAAACCGCTTTGTGTCCTTTGCTGCTTGGGATGATTTTACAGTCTCAGTCATGACAATGTGGATCAATACTGAGCATAATTAAATTTTTTTGGTGGATGCATGTAGCCTCCATATCAGCTCTGTCTCTGCCTCAGCCATCTGTTTGCTTAATACATGGGCTGCTGGATCAAGCATCAGGTTTTTTATTTTACATTCATTTTCCATCAAACACCGTCTTTGCAACGCTGTGACGGACAGTTGGCATCCGAATATGAAAGCTAAGAAACACAATGGAAAACTCAGAGGACACACTGCCTTGAGATTTCCGATTCAAGTCAAGGTAAAAGAGAGTCAGGACAGCAGCAGCGAGGGGAAGATGCCTCTAACAAGTGTGGTGGTAAATAAATATGAAGCACCAGAGAGAGTTGAGGAGAGGAACCAGAACATAAAGACAGCTAGTGACCTGTTGACCATCTGCAACCACACTATATGCAGAATATTTAGTGTTTTACCACACATTGATGAGTGTGAATGTGCTCTTGTCTGTGCCCAACTAAATGATAAACCACAGTCATCGAGCAACAGCAGAACATTTTAATGAGTTAATTTTGCATCACAATCATTGGGATCTTTTCTATTCATTTAAGTGTTTGACGGCTTCAGCTGCACCTTATATAACAGGGCTTACAACTGCGTCTAGACTACTAAAACTGCCTCTTGACATATGGCGAGCAAGCAAACTCAAAGCAGAAACTGGCACAAACTGTCCTCTTATATTGGAGTCAGAGGAGGGACTTCTGTTCATCGCCAGCATGAAACAAAATATTACTGGATGCCACAGTGTCATGTGTTTTTCATCTGATTACGTGAGTAATTACAAAGTTCATGTTCACAGATTTGCTGTTCTCAGGTTGTGGTGTGTGTTTGTTATTTGTTTCTGTGAGCTCTCAGCTGGCACCAACTGAACTTGTAAAGACTTTGTGTTTTCTTTGTGTGAGTCACAGTTGCTCACATTGTAAGTGCAAACCTTGTGACCTTAAAAGAAACCTCTCTGCAGTCTTAGTTCATCATTAATGGTTAATGGCTTCTCTCCGTGTTGTCTTAGTACATCTAGAGTACATCTGTGTTTATCTCCTCTGCTGTAGTTTGATGAGTTTATTTCTCTAAATTGTATTAATACTGTACAGCCTGTTGCAATTTCTTAACAAACACTGAGAGCTTATCTTAGGATAATCGTGACTTATAATCACCTTACACTGCTTCAGTATATTTACATTTGGATGTATCTGTTTTTTTAGGCAGATGCTATTTGCACCCAGGTGTCAGTAGCCAATAATGCGATTTGTATTTGCACCCGGGGTGGAATAGCCAGTGTGGCTATTTACATTACCCAGGTGCAAATAGGCACTCTGTTTTGTTTTTTTATCACATACTTTTCTACTGCCAGCTGACGCTGCTGACTAGCCCCTGTGGTAGGTCCGCCCAGCTGTCACACCAAATGTACAAACATCAGACGGCTCCCTAATACTGTCGACTAGAGAACCAGGCTGGAAGCAAACCTGCCTGTGCTTCCTGACACCTGTAAAATGTAGAAGTTGTCAGCAAACATGGAGATGATCAAAGTAACGACCTGTCAGAGAAACATCCAGATGTCGGGAAAACAGATAACACAACACTGCAGGAAGGTTTCTAGAAGAAACAGCCCAGTACACCTTGGTTTTGGGCTGCAACTACAGTAACTATTATTTTAATCATTGATTAATCCATTTATTATTTTTTAATTAATCAAATAATTGTGTAAAAGTAGTCAAATGATATCATGATAAATTCTGAAGGCTCAAGGTAAAATTGTCCAAAAACATAAGAATATTCTAATTTCGATGATATAACAGAGAGAAGAGCAGCATATCCTCATGTTTGACCTTAATCCAGCAAATATTTGGTATTTTATCTTGTCAGTTGTTGATCAACTAATCAATTAATGGTCCAGTAGTAATCTGGTTAGTCAATAACTCATAGACTCACTGTGAATTACTGTGGAATTAGAAGGTTTCTTGTACATGAAACCACTTAAATTCTTTTACGGCTTCAAAATTGGGGCCTACTTTATAATCTAATCTGTAACAAATAGGAGATTTCTTGACTTTGATGTCTGTTGGGACGTCACAGACCCAAACAGTGATCTGCTAAACAGACTGAACATTAGAATAAATTCAATCACAGAACCAGTAACAACCGAACGTGCTGACATCTACACTAACAAACTACACTGTTACAAAATTATTGGTAAACATAAGTGACAAAATACTGTCGCCATTTCTGATCACAATCACATAAATAAAAAGAGAAATGCTAATTCATGGTCCTAATGACCAGTGTTAGTACAGAGGTGGGGCAGCACAGAACAAAAGTGCTTACAAAGCAAGAGAGGTTGTATAAACACTTTGACTCAGCAGACCCACTATAGAAAATTAACAGCATTGTTCTTGCACTGAGTATACCAGTGTTTTAGAGATATGCATTCCCCTAAATACCAAGACGCAGGATGTAGGAGTGTGTTGCTTTTTTGTTGAACTTTTTCCCCCCAAAACATAAATCACTTTTACATAAATCTAATGATGCAAGATACTGAAATACACACACATAAAATGTTCCACTGATTTGGCAACAGAGATTTCCTTCCTGTCATGCAAATAAAGCTTGTTTGAATTTTAATTTGGGAGAGGGAGGAGAAGATGGAGAGGAAAATAAAGATGAATAGAAGTGGAGAAAATGGTGGGATGTAAAGGAGGATGAGGAGCTCAGAGAGGGAAGGAGGTAGAGGGGAGGAGAGAAAGAAGGGAGAAAGGAAAGCGAAAAGGTGGAGAGGAAGGATGGAGAGACAGAAAGATAGCGGGAAGGACAGAGAGAACAGAGGGATGCAGAAAGAGAGAGGGAAGGAGGGAGGTAGGATTGAAAGCGGCAGAAAAAAGTGAATAATCACTCCCTCTCCTCTTTCATCTGCAGGCTTAAAGGCTTAATCTGCCTCCTGTGAGTGTGTGTGCTCACCAGTGTGCGTGTGTGTGTACACAAGTGAGTCAAACTGCTGCTGTTGTTCCATAGTCAACCACAAGAGTGCAGCATACACTCACAATTCAGTCTGCCTCTCAGGTTCAGTCTAATTTAGCTCTGGAGGAGTGCCTTGCTCTGAGACACACTGGCAGGATGCTGAACCTGTAGTGTTTTCTCTCTTCTTCTCTGTTCCTTATAATGTGAGTGAGATTGCACACACGGAAGAATCCAGTGCCGATGATGACGTCCATTGATAAAAGTGTTGAACTTAACCTTTCAGAGTAGACACAGGGGTGTTAAGATTGCTCAGGGTTGAGAGGAATGATGCTCTGAACGCCAGTTTCTGGGCGCCCACCAGGCTAATTACTCCATCATTTACTCGCCCACGCTCAACACTCTTTAAATCCTTTTAAGGTAAAGTGTGTGAGAGAAAAAAAATGAGAAAAATCCAAGAGCGAAAGTGGGACAAAGCTCTGTACAGCATGTCTGAAATGTGCTCATTAAATGGATCATGGTAACTCCATATTTTGTTGTTTTCTCTGCTCACAGGTGTCAGTTTGGTGGTTTAAAACAAAGAGTGTTGGCTTCCATGTCTAAGAAGACAGGGTGACAACATGCTTCTTAATGCCACTTATGAGTAAAATATAAGACTTTACTTGCACTCAATAATTATTAAGCTCAAGGCCTTTTTCTTGAATATACAGTTAAACACAGTTTTGGCATTTATAGACTTTTTCTGGACCTGTCGAAATTCTGCAAGCACTCCTGACTGCCAAAGTGCAGACTTCTTGGAAACGGTCTACAAACATATCTCAATGTCCAACGTGATATGTGTCTGTGATGCTGGCTGTGCTCTAGACGGTGTGACAGTGTGTCGAACAAAGATTATCCCAACTGCGCCTGCCAGACAGCTATCATAGTGGCTTCATCATTCCCTCTGTAACAAAGACTGACTCTGCGCGGCCTCATCGCCAACCTCACTTCAAACCTGATGTTTCGGCTCTGCCAAGCTCAAAGCAACAAAGGTAAGTGCTGTGAAGGAGGGTTAGGCTGAACAGTTTTTAAAGGGATAATAGGATGAGATAGTATTTTGGGACTGGGACTGACAATAGTTGATTATTTTGTGCCAATAATCTTTACATTTGATCTACTGAGCTACCCTGCACAAAAACTGAGAACTATTCTGGTTTTCCTCCAGAACTATAATCTTGTCAATGGCGTAAAAGCTTCTGAAACAGCATTTAGATCATAATTGGATGCTACAACTACAGCAAAATCCATATTGAGACATTGTTTTGGGTAGAGTAGCAGCTCTTTTCGACTGGGTCACTTAAGATTTATGGACAGCTGAGAAAAATCGATCCAAAACAAACTAGAATGATTCTTTTAGACAGACGTGCTTTAAAAATGACAAAAAAACCACATATTTTTTTACTTGTGACTGGATGGGAGCATTCTTCAACATCAGAATGACATGACAGGATGACAATAAATGGCGCTTTTAACTGACTGATGCAGCACTTTAACTACCTTGCTCCAACGTTTATGAGATATATTCAGTGTATGAGTTATAATCTCTGAAAAAATAAGAGTTCAAGCCATCTTTGAGTGTGACGATGTAAACAAGGCTGCTGCCTGCTGTTCCATAGTCAATGAGCTGTTTGTCAGCTAGCCATAGATTAGCTGTCCCAGACTGTGGAGCCAAGAGTGAAACAAATGGAGCTGAGACAGATGCGAGCTCTCGGTGCCATCCTTCACTGTCAGCGCAGCCCGATTTAACATCCACAGCTTTAACACAGCAGATCTCACAACATATAGGATGGCATTCAGCATTTGTGCCAGCTGCCTGGGTGAATGACGCTTACTGGGGTAGGAGAGGACTGCTGGCACATCACACGCACACATACAGACACACACATACACACACATACACTACAGACTTCACATTCACAGAGCCATGTGAAAGACAAAACACCTTCTTCACCTGGTGTTAAAGGTGATTCAAATATCTAAGGTGAATTTTATTTACAGGATGACTGAAGTGTCTGGAATCAAAGGAAGTGGCCCCATGTATTTCTTTCTCTAGCTCTTATTATCTGTGTGGTCTGAAACAAGAGGGACGTCTCTTAATGGAGGTATGGACTCAAAACACACATTCAATATTCGGTTTGCCATATTCAGTTCCCTGCTCTAACAAAACAGCTGCCTGACTCTGGATATTCTCAATAATGATGGTCAGATTGCTGAAGCAATTAGTTGATTGAAGTTTTTTTTAATATAACGTTCCTTAGTTACAGCCTCTCAGTTGTGAGGAGTTGCTGTTTTTTTTGTCTTATGTGATGGTAAATCAATACTTTTTGGGTTCTGGAGTGTTGATCTGACAGAATAAGCCAATGTCGAGCCAATGATATTTGACTCTCAGCTGAAGTGTGCTTCTGTAGGTGTTCATGAGGATGAGGCTCACCTTCTCTGCTTTGGGTGCGAGGGCCCCCTGGGCGTGAGAGGGGCCCGGCAAAGGTGGCTGCAGGGGGCTGGCTGGCTCCCCGTTGAGGAGCACCGCTGATACGTTAGGAGGCGTGAGACAGGAGAGAGGGGAGGAGAGGGGGAGGAGGGGCCGCGAGGCCGGGGAAGAGAGGGGCGAAGGCCCTAAGCTGGGTCCTGGAGACACCATGGAGAGAGGACGACCCGACTGGCCGGGGCAACGTGAGGGGGAGGAACTCTGAGGACGCAGGGGGGAGAGGGCCACCGTGGGACGCTCTGGGCTTCCAGCAGGAGGACTGTGGACTAAACAGAAAACAAACACACGGGTGAGCTAGTATAATTGTGAGGGCCATCGGTCATCAATAGTCCCGAGAGGGAGCATGCCAATATTCTGGGAGTTTGACTCAGAGGTGATCTTATTACTCAATATCAGAGGAGATAATTGGTATCAAAATAATCTGTGTCTCTGGTATTTGGGTCTGTCTAGTCCACATGATATTGCATGAACACAGTATAATTGATTTCTATTAGAAAAGCAAATGAACTTTCAAAGACAGGCAATCCCTGGTTCCTGCAAGATGTTGACACACTATTGGATTGTTTTGTGCCAACTTTAGATTACTGTAATGTCTATTTTGATATACTGGGTAAAGCAAAATGTAATTACTTGACGCAGTGTTCTGCTTAAGTCTTAAAGGCTTAAGCAGAACAGTGGTGAAGGCTGGTAAAGACTGCTGGAGTGTATCCCCACATGCAGAGAAACACTCAGAGAGATGGCCCGTCTATCACAGAGACACAGTAGATGAATGCAATTATTTACAAATTACTTATTTAGAAGTGTGGAATTTAAGAGTCTTCAATTCATCTCACTTTGGTCTGACTAAGCCCCACAAACACGGGGAGAACAGGTTAATCTGAGAGGATGAGGTCCAAAATTCAAACACCTTGCTAAAAATGTGAAAAAAATAGA
This sequence comes from Enoplosus armatus, assembly GCF_043641665.1. NCBI lineage: Eukaryota > Metazoa > Chordata > Actinopteri > Centrarchiformes > Enoplosidae > Enoplosus > Enoplosus armatus. The sequence continues at coordinate 16,368,768 of NC_092190.1, forward strand.
AAGCTTCAAAGTAACTGTGAATAATCTAAGCTTAACTCCAGGCCCTAATTCTGAACAAACCCCTCGTAGAAATAAAAACAGGCTGCGATGTCCTGAGTTTGGAGCACTTTTCTCAGCCTTTGAATTTGTATGAGGACATTTGGTGCTCATGAGGATAAAAGTTAAAAGTACACAGAAATACACACCCACATAAACACATAAACACACACACACACACACACACACACAGGGTTGCTAGCCACCTGCTCTTCTACACTGCAGTACTCAGGCAGAAATCCATAGAGAGGCGCGCTGGTCATGTGATAAAACCACTAAACACCAGAACTATGCACATACTTTATTTTGTAATGGAGACCAGATGTGTGTCTGTTTGTGTCTATGTGAGCGAGAGAGAGAGAGAGAGAGAGAGAGAGAGAGAGAGAGAGAGGGAGGGAGAGAGAGAGAGAGAGAGAGGGAGAGAGAAAGAGAAACAGAGAGAGAAAAGGAAAGAGGCATGAAGCTCTGTCATTACGCCTCCATAAAACAAAAAGCACAGTGATGTCATTCAGCTGTGTGTTTGTGAGCCTGTGTGCTCACTTGTGTGTGTATGTACGTGGGAGAGCACATGTCTGTGTGTGTGTGTGTGTGTGTGTGTGTGTGTGCGTGAGTAATTCTTGGCAGTGTTCTCACAGTGTGTACTCTTCAGCCTCCCAAAAGAAACCTTTACCCATTATTTTCTCCGAGGGAGAAAGAAAAGATCCAAAAAGAAGGAGAGAAAGGGGTGCTGGAGAGATGAATAGACTCTGAGTGGAGTACAAGGCTGATATGATCTAGACCTTGTACAGACTCACAGGTGTGTGTGTGTGTGTGCATGGCAGGCACAAACTGAACCACCAGAGTAATGTCTTTCTGTTGTATGTTTGAGTGCATGTTCTCGTAAGTATTCTGCAATAGTGGCTTATGTACAGTGATGATCCAGTGGCTTCATATAGTGCAGAGGGAAGTGCAGAGTGTGGATGGGCGCATGAGGTTTGCGTCCAACAACAGTCATCATAAGGGTTTACATCTAGTCTCATACTTGTAGTCAGCCTTGATAGACTTTGACCACAGTTGTCTTTCATTTTAACCAAGTGGTTTTAATTGCCAACCTGAACTATACCTGAATCATACTCTTGACTGTGTGAGAGTACTGTGTGACTAACCACAGAGAGGAGAAACACTGGTAGTGAACATTTTACAGATACAGACAATATGTCCATCCTCTCATATATGTTGCAGCATTTCATTTACCCCAGAACAACAACAACAGCAAGAATACAGCAGTCCTCGGAGGTTCTTCCTGTGTGGACTTTGCATGTTCTTCTCTGTTTTGCATGTTTTTTTCCCAACAGTCTAAAGACATGCAGGTTAGGGCCGTGCTGGGGGCCTGTGGGGGTTTAAGATGCTGACAATATAATTGCAATGTCCCCGGGTCAAGTTGCATGTCATCCCTCATGTCTCTCCCCTTATTTCCTATCAACTCTGTAATGTCTTGCCTATCTTATAAAGGCAAAAATGCCCGAAAGAGATGCAGAAGGTTAGGTGAATTGGAGGTTTCCTGTAGATGGGAATGTGAGTGTGTTTTCAGAGCCCTAACTTCGACCCCATCCAACACCTTTAAGGCGAACTGGAACGCCTACTGCGAGCCAGGTCTAATCGCCCAACATTACTGATGCTCTTGTGGCTTTTGTATTGAGAGGCTCAACAATCTCTTATGATTGTGAATGTGAATGCTACTAACTGGATCTCATCCTTCTCGTTCATTCAGTAGCTCAAAATTATTATTATTTTTTATTACACATGACTAACAGCACTGATGAAACTTGAGGTTAAAGAGACTGCTGTGAGCTTATGCCTGCACATTTTTACATGGTGCAGAGACTACTTGAATTAATGACTGATCAATATTCTATTATTCAGTAATCAGAGACTAAGGGGATAAAATCCTGCAAGGTCCCAAATGATGTGGACTCTGCTCCTTTAAGCCTGTAGGCTGATGAATAGTCTTAGCGCAAGAGGAGATATTGCAGAGCATGAAGTGAGGAAAAATACCAGACACAGACAGACACATCTCCATGTGATTAAATACTTTCTTGTAACATCTGGAGATATGCAACATGATTCACCTCTCCTTTCACATTGCTTTCTTTCTTGAGAGCCACTTTGGTCAAGAGGATTATAAATCAGGAACAAAAACTGAAGCTTCTGAGGGGTGAATCCAGTGTAACTATACAGATATAAATATGCTTAATGATTAAAACTCATTATGTGTATTTCTACAACTGTGTGCATTTGTGTGTGTTTCTGCTTACCCAGCTGCATTGAGGTGCGCGCCTGGTTAGCCGTATGCTGACTAGAGCGCAGGCAGTTCTTCAGCTGGGCGGCGGCAGTTTGTGGCGAGGAGGCGGGACTGACGGCGTTAACAGAGTTGACTAGTGGGGTGGAGGGACGGGACGAAGAGGGCCCTGGGGATGAAGGGTCGGAGATTTTACTCCCCACCTGACTGCACCCTCCACCTACTGGACTGGACAAACACAGATCCCGAGAAGCACCAACTCCAAATGGAGCCCTGCAGAGGAGAGAGGGGAGAGAGATATTGGCTTGTCATTGAGTGTTTCAAATGATTAAAGATGATATTTAGAAACAGCGGTTTTGGAATAGTAATAACTTTGGTGACATTTCATCATCAGGTTAAATTTAGAATGTCTCCAAAACTTTCGTTCGTAATGACATTTTCATCAGCCTCAGCTGCACTTTGTGTTTAGAGCTAATTAGCAAATGATAGCATGCTCACAAGCTAAATTATGCTTGTAGACATCACATGTCAACATTAGATTAGGCAATTGTAGTTCTTAGAACACCGTTTTGAGGGATGGTTTTAGCTCCTACATCAGAGTAGGTGCTCTCCCAGCACAAGAGGAACCTTGAGTGACGTAAGTGTACGATGATTGGTCGAACACATGAGCCAACGTAGCTCTGGCAACTGCCATTTTTAAAAACCTGTGTAAAACGTTAACCGTGTAAACAACAGCTCGTAACTGTAGCCTTAAAAAATGGAACAAAACACGGAAAAATGGACCGACAGTCTATTCGTGATGCAAACAGACAGAAAGCCCTTGAAGGTATATAGTTCTCGGTGAGCTCCCCTGTGGGCAGTTCCTCTCAGGGAGTCCCTAGATTTCTTTGGTCCGAGAATGCCTATTGTCATCACTGTGTTAGCATGCAGATGTTAGCAATTAGCTCAAAGCAATGATGTGCCTTCAGTAAGTACAGCCTCACAGAGCCGCTAGCGTGGCTGTAGACTCTTAGTCTTGTTCAGTGCAAAATGTTAATAGCCAGTATTTAGTCCATAATAGCAGAGCAGCCACTATTATCCTCAGTCAAAGTGAGTGATTTCAGTGCTATTATCTGGCCGGTGGATCAGCACGACATGGTGTCCTACTGTAACATATATGGAGCTGCACATGTTTGGCAGAACAGTGAGCTGAATCTCATTGACTCAGCGGTATTCACACTCTTATGGCCGCCCATCGACTTCCTGTCACACACATGCAGAGTTATGGCTTTCTGTGTGTGTGTGTGTGTGTGTGTGTGTGTCTACCAATGGCAACAGCAAAGTTATTCACATATTCTTCGATTTGATGTTCTCTTTGAACAACGCACACATACCCTAATTTGAACTGCTTATTGTGTCTAACACATACAAATATTTTTTGGCTGCTATCAGTAACTTTTCAGACTTCATACAATTTTATAAGAGGACACAATCACGGCATACTGTATGTTTGTCTCAACTATGATAATAAATTCCACAACAAATATGTAAATATTCAAACTGCATTTAAAAAAGAATGACATGCCTATTTGGCTACCTGTTTTGGTCTAACTCTACAACGTGTGTGTGTGTGTGTGCATCTTTGGCAGCCTCTCATTATCATATTGAGAAATTTCTGAGCTGCACTGCAGACAAAGGACGGGGGTGGGGGGTGGGGGGGTTGTGGGGGGGGGGAGAGTATGCTTGCGTAAAAATAACAAATTGCCTCTCATTTGATTAGTCGCCCCTCCTGCCTCTCTCTCTCTCTCTCTTTCTCTCAGATTGCATAACTGCAGAATGTGAAGCAGCCATTCATATATACTGGAGAGGGACACCTGCTGTTTTTGCAACCGTTTCATCTCGTTGTATGATTTTCTTTCCCTTTCTTCTTCCTTCTCCCTCATCCTCACACTTCTCGCCTTTCTCCACCTCGTTCCACCTACTTCACCTTTTTCTTTCTCAGTCTTTTACCCTTCCCCTCCTCTCTTTCTCTCTCTGTCTATCCTACAGTCCCATATCTTTCTCTTCACCTTCGCATTATTGCTCTATTTCTACCCTGCTATTTTCTTTCCTTTTCTATTATTCTAATTCTCCCTTGCTTTCATTTTCTTACCCTCTCTCTTTTTCTTTGCCTGCATCATGGAGCAGAATACAGATTGGATGAACAGCCACTGCAAATGTTTTCACACATACAGGAATAATGAGGATAATTAAATCGCCAAATATGATTTCCACACACTCACTTTTCTGTTTTATTTGGTTTTAAGATCTATTGTTAACTGCGTTTAGGAAGCCAAAAGTGACAATGGTAAGCACTTCCTGGTAAAGACTTCTCAGAATATGCTTGTGGTGTGACTGAATCATTTTGGTAGTTTTGGTCGTCAAAGGAGAAAGCAGAATCCTGGCACTTTTCGGGGCGTGCCTTTGTGACAAGAGGCATTCTGAGTACACAGAAACACAAGTGCAATTACATGCCATAACAACTACCAAAATTGCCTGATCTGTATTCGGTTCCAGTTGGAGCCAGGAAATTATCATGAAAAATTACAATGTAAATTACAATGTTAGCAATGTTAGCGCTACCACCGGCTTTGTGTGAGGAGAAAATTAGGGGCCTTAGTCTGATTGTGTACCAGAGGAACTGAATGATAAGTAAAGGAAACGTTTGAAATACCAGCTGCTTAAAACTAAATATGAAAATGCAAAATGAGAAGGAGCTCCCCGACCAACTCTACCGACTCTTCAGCCTTCTCACCTGGATGAGGAGTTTAAAATACATTGCATACAGTAGAACATGTGATTATTCATTAAACTTGGGTGCCCTGTGCTTGTACTGCGGTCTCTCCAGTAATTCAGTCACTTTTTCATCTTGGGCACAGTAATTGAGATACTGTACTGTACTTCAAGCTTCATCACCAACTGCACACCACCAATATGATTGCTCTTTGCTTTTATCTGAATGCTGTGGGAGCTGTATCACCGCCACAATACCCTCCAACCTCCCCATGCCCAAGCCTGAGCTCACCGACCTGGACACAGGGGTGACGTAGTTTCCTGGGAAGACACCGGAGGCAGCAGTTCTCAGTGAGGTGCCCTTGAACCACCCGTCCTGACACTTCTCCGTCACCCGGTACATCTCCCCTTTCCTAAGTTCGAGCTCGTCAGCCTTCTGGGGCTTGTAGGCGTATAGAGCCAGATATCTGGGGAACAAAGGCAACAGACAGTATGTAAAAGTGAGACAAATAATAAAATCAAGTCTGCAGGAAATATCAAGAAACTGTTCACCAAATACCAATTATCTCCCATGTGGATTATTCCTAATATGTATTAAGCAAAGTAAAAGCAAAGCTATTACAAAAGCACAATGCAAATAAATACAAGAATTAACAAAGTAATGAACATTAGCAAATCAATCATTTAAAAAAAATAAGTTAGAAGGGAGGAGAAATACCAAATCTCTGGTATCAAGACAATGACTCAAGAATATTCATGACACTTTTTTAGTTGTCCAAAACAAGTTGAAACTATCTAATCAGATTTCAAGATTTGTCCTGCGTCTTTTTAACCAATAAATAGGAAGAAGAGTATTTTGTTGTTTAAACGTTGTTTAACTGAGTTGTACTCTGCAGAGGACCAAACAATAAGAGCCTGCACACTGTTGATGCTCCACCAACTCCTTTATCAGACCATCAAACAACATTTTGATCTACAATAGGATCTTTGTCAGGTCTAAGAGAGGAACTGAGCAGGTTGGTGCTCCCACCATATACAATCCATTTTTCCAGAGTGTTTCATACCTGTATTATGTCAGATTCTCTTAAAAAAACAGGATGGGGAAGAGGGTTAGCAACTCTAAATATGAGCTCAGATATCAGTAATGGTTCTCCTTTAGCATCTACAATTAATTAAACTTAAACAGCAACAACAAAACGTAATTTTGATGTTTTTTTTAGTGAATGACAAGTTAAGACAAGCTTATTTGAGTGAATCAGGAAATAATGGACCAACAAACCATTCCTCTTAACGGCCCTCAACCAATTTACCAAAACAAGTTAAGTGAATGCACCGTGAGTTATACTGCTGATAGCAGTTCATAGGATATTTTGAGATATAGTTAAGGTAAAGTTTGTCTCAGGAAGAAATACTAAACATAGTATCTTTTTCCTTTATTTACCAGGTAATTTATCTGAGAACACACTCTCTTTTATTGACCTGGTATTTATGAACAAGAATGAGGCCTTTAGATGTATTATAGTATGGATCTCCTTAAATTATTTCTACTAGTGAAAAAACTTTCAATCATATCTCGACTGACCAATTTCCCAAAAATTGATACAAATTCATATTAGCATGTTAACCAGAAAAATCAGAAAAGGCTGACTCACATCAAATCAAAGATGTATCACTGCTTTAATGTTGCAGTGTATCCTGGGATTTATTAAGTCATTAGTATTTTTGTACGGTAAACTTGTGAATGGGTGCCCAATCAATATGTCCTTGTGTACCTGCTTTCTAACAGGTACACTGATAAATGTAGTACTTGGCATCTCACTATATGTGACTATGTTAATGTATTGAGTATTGTGTATAGCATCTGCGTTAACATATAAATGAGGTCCTGTCGCTGGGAGACATTCGTAGTATGTAGTGCCAGACTCCGACAGAAGACGATAAGACCACAGAGTAAACAAGCCCTATATGCGCTGCCTTCAGGTTGCCATGGTAACGGATGTGGGGACTGTCTCCCGTCTCCCCATGGCAACAGGAATAGTTGCCAGGTCAAGATGGAAACGTCCGACCTCATCAGTAAAACAAACCCACTCTGGACATGTGTGTGTGTGTGCATGAGTATGAGCCTGTGTGTGTTTGTGTGTGTGCGCGCGTGCGTGTGTGCACCTTAGCGCTACTTGGAAGGTGATATTATTAAAGCTGACAATGTTGCTGTATTTGACTCACATCCTGCAGGCAAGACACCAGTTAACAGTATACAGCACACACATGCATTTGTACTTCTCTATATATAAAATGCGTTCCCAGGCCCCTTACCTAAACCATAAACCTAACTCTAACCTTGGAAGAAGTGAGCACTGACCAAATGTCCTCACTATCCAAAAATATCCAAAAAAGTCCTCACTCTCAAGGTCTAAAACTCAAATTAGTCCGCACAAAGATACAAGCACAAGAGCACAAACACACAGTCACCTTGAAGATACCCATATCTTTCTGGCAGTTACCTGGTAGATTAATTACGAGGTAAATTATAGAACAGTCTTGCTCAGCGCTGGCGTCTCACCAACCATCTGGATGTGACTAGTGAGGTTACATTTCCACAAGAATTTAATTGTGTTTGTGAGTATGTGTCAGGTGGTTTTTAGCTCTTAATCCGTTCAAGAAATTATCAGCCTGCAAGTAATTTAAGTCAATAACAAAGCTTCAAACTGCAGCCTGTGTAACCCTCCTTTGTTTGTCTTGTGTATTCATTCTCATGAATCAGAGTAATTTTACCTGTCTACTGTAAGATCTGTATGTAGAACGTTTTGGAAAATTTGGACTGATACATTTTTAAAAAAGAAAAAAAAAAAAAAGCTTCCTGCCAGAGTTTCTGGGAAGCCCAGGGGGGTTAAGATGCATGCCATCATTTGTCTGTCCACTATCAAATAAAGCAAAAATTCCCCCTGACACATGAAAGATTGTTAGCACAAAAGCTGCACACTTTCTAAATGTATATCTAGTTGTATTTCTTAGTAAAGACTAAGCACCTTACTGTTCATTTTTGAAGAAAAAAGTAATGACAATCGGTGATGAACTTTGTTTCCTATTGCTCATCTCTGTGAAAGCACATAACAGGCTGTACAATAAAATGCTTAATGTAAGCCATGGCTGTGCAGTCGAAAGCCTTGTTATGAAACACTGATGTAAGCATCACACAGCTGAGGGAATGATGTGTGACTGTATTTTTTCCTTTCTGAGGGGGATTTCATCCTTGACCAGTGGAGGAGTAAATGTGGTTGCAGAGGTGGTGGAACATGGCCAATAACTCTGGGCACAAAAGAGGAAATATTTTTAACGCTGCCAGGAGGCGGGCTCTGAAATCATACTCGGATCTGAGTAACATATCCACTCAGTTGAGACACAGAACGGGCGGATGGAAGGAGGGACTACAATCCCAGGTCGCAGGTGGGTGAGCTGATAGCACCCTGAGGTGAGGTGTACTCACATGTTGAGTGGCAGCTGCACCTTGGCATGGGCCAGCAGCTCAGAGGTTATGGAAGCCACTTTGGGGGGCACCAGTACTCCTGCCGAGGAGGGAGAGGGACCCGGGTGGGATGCATCCTAAAAACACACACAGACACACACACACACACACACACACACACACACACACACACAGAATTGAGTGGGTTCCATTTAAAGTAAAACAGTACTTGCAATATGTGCCAGCAGCATTTCCAGCTTTTCAGTATGCGTCCTGGGTATTATTCAGAAACACATTTAACCCAGGTGTGAATGCAACCAGAGGCAATAAATGTAAAAGCAATGTGTCTCCAGTCTACAGCTATCAAAAAGAGGACTGGTTTTATTCACATGGAACTGTAGGTGATTGGGGAATAAGTTAATAAAATCTGGTGGAAAGGAGTGACCAAAGTGAATTGGCTTGCGAAATGTGTGTGCGTGTACATATATATGCTTAGAGCCCGACCAAGAATGGAGATACTGCAAATACTGTATATGTGTTGGCTGGTATGTAACAAGAAATAGTCAAAGACATGTTTGAGGTGTTAGAAATAGTGACATTTGTTACTCTACATTTGGTCCAGACACATTTTCAACTGCAAAATATCAGTTCAAATTCTTTGAGAAGCAGACAGAAAATTGGCCAAAATATATTGTCAGATTTGTTTGGACTGTCCCCAGTTGGTCAGTTTTGAGTATTACCAATATCAATACTTTTTCACTGAAAACCGCCTGCCTGCAATATTTTGTGCCAAAATGCACTGTTTTAAATTTGATATTTGATTTAAATATTCACAGTTTGTTACTATCAAGTTAAAAAAGCATTTAAATTATTTATAAATTGTGACCCAAATATGCCAACACGCTAGGCTGACCAGTTCTGCAACAAATAAGTAAGTACATCATTATCAGCATATCAGAAGTGGATGATCCTGGATTAATAAATTAATGTAAACCCAGTTTAATGCTACTACTATATACATACCAGAAGTGGAAAGTAATTAAGTACATTTACTCATGCACTACACATAAGTACTATAATATTTCTGTCCTTTGAGTTAAGAAATAATTTGACTGCAGAACTTTACTTGTACAGGAGTATTTTTACACTGAGTTGTCTCTATTTTACTCAAGTAAAGGATCTGAATACCATCACTGCTACATATTTTACTCATTACAGTGTGTGTGTATGTGTTTGTGTGTGTACCTGGATGCGTGCAGCGGCCCTGGGATCAGAGGAGCTGATGAGGACCGGGTGGGAGATCTCCATACTGTGTCTGTTGTTGAGTTGGGCGGCCCTCTGGCTGACAGACAACGCCGAGAATGAATGCCTCTTCTTTGCGTTTTTCTTCCCTTCGCCTCTCCGATGGCCAGAGCCATTTCCATTGGATGGGGAGGCGCTGGGGGAGGGGCCAGGAGCGCAGGGGCCCAATGGGGTTGGCTCAGAGCTCGGACCTGGAACGTTAGTTGGCGTGGGCTTGTCGATCTCCATCAACTGCTTGGCTGTTTCATTTAACTGGAACAGAGGAGAGGAGAGGACATAAGCAGAGGAGATAAGCAGAGGAGAGGAGGAGAGGAGATAAGCAGAGGAGAGGAGGAGAGGAGAGGAGCAGAGGCGAGAGGGGAAGTTCAGGTGTTAGCTCACAGTGGTTCACATCCACAACAACATCTCCAGCGCACTGTGTTTGTGTGGCCTTTCCTCGCTTGTTCTTGTTGGCAGCTTTTCAAAACAGCAGCATAACAATCATCACTTACAACAGCTGGTCCAGTGAGACATACCCACTCACACACACACACACACACACACACCGTCTCTCTTTGTCAAATACACACATCCTCCCACACATTACCCGCCCAAACGTGAGCATCCCTTTCAGGGATTATTCAGCCAGGATTATTCTTTCTGTCCTGACTTTGGTTTCATTTCAGTTCATTCTTGGGTAAAACCTGATACGTAAAAAGTCTCAGCTGTTAATTTAAGATATAAAGCAATTCAAAGTGAACTTTTCCATACATAAGGACAGAACACCGTTGGATGGTACTCCATGTTGGTTTACCTGTAAGAGTTTAAGGATGTTTTAAGTAATTTACACACTTGAAATGAATCCTGCCAACTCAATCGTATGCCAAATTTAATCACCAAATCCCTAAATCAACAATTTAATTAATCCCAAACATCCTTGACTGGATAACAAAGAAATAATGATGACAAATACACACACAAGCTTTCTTTTGCCAGTTCTTTTCAGTTCCATGATGCTTTCAGGAACAAAACTAAATGTCTAATCCTGGTTGATGGGTGAGTGACTTGAAGGTCTGTCATCTGTCAAGGACCACAATAGAAATAAGCTTGTAGCTTTACTGTGTTTTTAGCCTCAACAATTTTAATTGCATGTCAGGGCTAGGTGACTGCAGTCCTGTATTTACTTTTAGTATTACCAGATAAATGTTGAAGTAAACACTCCTTCCAGCTCAGAGTACACAATTAGCTGCATGTATCGAACAGTCTGGTCACTGCTCTGGATTTTAATAATGTGGTGAATGTTTTGTTTTAAGGTACCATAGCTCTCTGTGTTGCTGCATGTTTTTGGCAGTTTTTAATGATAAGTGCACAATTTGTCAGGCCCTATAACAAAGCTTTCTATCTCTTGTCATTTAGAGTTTTAGTGTGTGATGGACTGACATCAAATGAGTAAACAAAATCAGGAACAAAAACAAGGTAGTCATTTAGTCAGTGCGCAGTCAGTTCATGTTCCCCAGCAACAGATACATAATTTTACTTGCTACTACTTACTAAATCCAGTATTGACGCAGTTTTATATGAGTGAAACATCTAATTTAATGAGCACTAGACATCTACAATGAGTCTAGTGTCTGGCATATTGTGCCTGCAAACAGCCTGGATTTCATATTGTCTAGCAGAGTATTGAGGGTGCTGCTAATTTCTGGTCAGAGGCACTCATTTCTCTCCACCTGCAACAACAAATGTATTTTTTAGTGTATTCCAGGTCAGTTCTACCACTGCTGCTGGCTGCCATTTCACACTGTAATTCCATATGTCACATTAGCTAGCTAGAGCTGACACTTGTTTATCTGAGTGGCATAATAAAAAGCTGTGGAAATGTGAGGATGGCTGTTCCATAAACATTTAGTTAAGCAGCAAGTTGCAATATTTTCTAAATGCTGAAAAAGCCCATATGTGAGCCACCATGACATTGTGCCAATGTGTTTTCTGCCCTGTGGCTGTGAGCACATCTTGATTTTAAATGGGAAAACTGTCTATAGTTGGAAAGCTCGCTGACAGATTATCAAGTGTGTTTGACAATTATGGAGCTATGCAGCAGTTTAGGTAGGCACAGAAGTAGTTTTATTGTCGCATGTTACATGTCCCATCCAATCACTCATCTTACACTACACCACTACATGCAGGCTGGCACTCATTAATTCTGCAGCACTCACACTGCTTCTCAATGTTCCTGAACTACCTGCTGCTTGCCATTTAACTCCCTCCACCTCCCCAGCCTCATTCAGCAGCGCCATTAGGTGGTTTCAAGAGATTTTTTTCATTTATGTGCTCATATTTGTCAATGTTGTATATCTCAGGCTCCGCTCGGGGGTTTGTGAGCTCAGGAATAGTCTGCGAGTAGCTTGCTCGGATTTGTCCCTGAGCATCATTTGAGCAGAGTGAAACTGCCAAATTAATTGTTAATATAATGTTGAAAACTTGATGAGTGTTTTGATTTAAATGACACTATGGCAGAGGCCAATGTTTATGGCATATATTAGAGAATCAGAATCAGAATCAGAATCAGAATCAGAAACTGTTTATTGCCAAGTAACATACATTACAAGGAATTTGCTGTGGTCTGAAGGTGCTATTGTTTTGATAACAAATAAGTAGAATATAAAAGCTAAAATAAGAATAAGAATAAAAAAAAAAATAAAAAAAAAAAATAAGATAAGATAAATAACAACAGTGCAGTGACCAGAATAAAGTAAAGTGTCCAGATAAAGTGTCCAGTAGGGGGTGGGTGCGTTAATGTAACGCAGTGGGGACAGGGGTGATGTACGTTAATATAACGTATAGCTTGTGTTTGTGTTCTGGGGGGGGGTCAGTGAGAGTTTGTCAGGTATTACATACAAATATAAAACATTTTCAATAACTTTCAAAGTGGTAAAATCCTGCGATGTGTTACATGGATTCTATATGCAGACTACATAAATACCTGCGGGAAAGATGTTTCTCCAAACAATGGTATGTTCAGCAACTGCATGAGTGAAAGTGTATGTATAGATAACATTAGCAGTGTGCGGCGTTCAACACTTAGTAAAGCAAATATTACACCTACAGTACCTTAAAAGGCATGGTCTCTAACATATTGTGGGTCATTGAAACTTTGCCTTGTGAACAGGCACACACACACACACACACACACACACACACACACACACACACACACACACACACGGTGTTCAATGTGAAACAGGGACACAAACTAATACTTTAAAAGACAACATCTTCCGCTTCAGCCGTCTAACAAATTTACATAGCAATCATGTCAGCTTAGCGTAACCTCAAACTCCTGAACAATCCCTGGAGAGAAAGTCGAGCATTTATGTGTGTATGTGTGTGTGTGTGTGTCTCTGTGCATGTGTGAGAGAGTGTGCACAGGACCAACCAGTCTGGGCTCAGTGTTGGTGATGTTGCATTTCCATATTAATAGATATGCTAATCAAAGACAAATCATATGCTAATGAGCATGATGGATTGATGCTGCAGATTTAACTCAGTTTGCTCTCATGAGGCACACACACACACACACACACACACACACACACACACACAAAAGGTCAGCGAGGCAACCCACTCTTGCACTCAAAAACATAGTATAATGCAACCAATCAAGTAACTTTTACCCAGGCATTCAAGTTTGTGCCTCCATATACACACAGTCGCTGCCAGTCACACACACACACTCATGACTGCTGTGTCAGTTTCTCTTTAACTACCACTGCTATAGTGTCTGGTCATGCTGCAGTAAAGGAGATAAGGAAGTGTGTGTGTGTGTGTGTGTGTGTGTGTGTGTGTGAGAGAGAGAGAGAGAGAGAGAGAGAGAGAGAGAGAGAGAGAGAGAGAGAGATTGTTAATAGAGACTATTCTTCTTGGTGCTTTTGGCTGAATGAAATCTCCAAGGTCATCTATTATGAGTTGAACTGTACTCTCTGTGCTCTGTGTCTTTTGCGGGGTGAGTGCTCTCTCCAGGTAACACTGAGGAGCTGATATCTGCACTGCGAAAAGGATAAGCCAGCAAGATACATGCATGCTCATGCATGCATGCACACACACACACACACACACATAACCACTGGCAGGTGTGTGCCAACTCCCTCCTGCTGCAGAGACAGCAGGATACAAAAAGCGAAACAGAGAGAGAGAACCCAAAAGAACGAGACAGAGGTGTCCTTGCCATGGGTTGCCATGTCTGACCCATATTCATCCCATACCCGTCCACAACAACAAAAGCAAAAAACTCCAAACCAGCCTGTTCCAAACTCTCCTCCTTTTTGCATGAATCAATCTCAGATCCGCCCAAACCCATCTGCACTTATATCAAACTCATCTAAGCTGACATCACATCCACCTGAACCCACACCAAACTTGCCAACAGCACTCCTACACTTTTACAACGCAACCCAACCCACTTAGCACACCCACCCAAAGGAAAGTCTAGTAACTCACTACAGGTGCATATGAACTCAACAAACCACCCAAACCTCATCAAGATACAGATACACCCGCCTGAACTCAAAGGAAACCAACTCAACAAGTAAGCCCACACCCGTTACATCCACCTACGACTGCCAAAATCAAACTAAACTCACTTTCAATACAGCACATTTTAATTAAAAGTAACGATAACCACCAGCAAGAGACATGCTGATACATAACCCTTGCATCAGTTGCCCATAAAACCCCAATATTTTTGAGCTTGAAATATTAAGAACTGTATGTCTGTTTGGGTTAACACAACAGCCACACTGCGTTTGAACTATTATTTTGTCTAATTTTGAAAAAAAAAAAAAAGTAAAGAAATTATATTCGGTAAAGCCAGTTATCAAAGAAATTATTATTTAGGCAATAGTATCAGAACCCAGGTATTCTCAAGGTAGTGTTGTGTGTTTTATCACATTTCTAATAGGTTTCTAAAGGTGTTCAGACTGACATCAGCATTGTGTCAAATACAGAAGACTTTCACTTCAATGGTCGTCGGGGACAAAAAATACTTTACTTGCAATGTGCAATGTGAACCAGCAATGCAAAGTGCCGGCCAATCAAACATGTGTAAATGCACATTTCTGGAAGATTACTTTGTAACAGTGACTGATAAATGTTATATTTTTACTTCCTGATCACCGAGTGATTGTCACTGTGATAAATTTCCAGAGTTGTAAAATCCCTCCTCATATTGTTATAAACCACTGACAAGCCTTCAAATTACTCAAACTGGACTTCTTTGTTTGTATTCCATCCATCACCACTACTCTCAGCAACGTGCACCCACCAACGCAGCATTTTGTTTTTTTAACTCAGAGCTATTTTTGGTCTGAATGCCCGCTACGGGGACCGACAGCAGCACCCTCTTCAAATGTAGCGACTGCCAATCACTTCACACACTCCCCATGTAATTTGGAGTATTTCGGTGGCACCCCTATCATCTACAAACACACAAAACACAAGCAGTCTGCACTCACATCTGTGCGGTGAGACAACAGCTATAAGAGGTACTTTATATCCAGCGAGACACACACACATACACAGATCAGCAGAAGTCCAGCTGGGCCCTCCTCATTAAGCTCTCACTGCACACACACACACATACGACATGCCCCTGTACCCCCCGATGTGTCAGAGTGATGGAGAGGCCTAAATTATTGATGCATCTCTATCTAATGGGAACCCCTGTGTGTCTCTGTGTGTTTGTCCCGACTTTTCTCGGCCCACGGCTTAATCATCATCACCTAAGAGAGTCGTCTGGTCAAACAGCTAATTTCAGGGACTTGATTGGGTAGCCAGGAGCCCAAGCCTGTGCAGGCTCCAAACCCAGAGAGGGAAAGTGTGTGTTTTGAGAGGGCGGTATGATTAAACATAAAAAAAAGGGGCAGAACAGTGATTTTATGTGAATGGTATGTGTACGGATGCGGACATTAATGCATGTGTTTTGTCGTATAATTGAGTGTTTATTATTGAATGTATGTTCTCTTAATAGCAAATGGAAAGCAATATAATGTTTAAAAGCAGCATGAAGGATGAGTCATCCCATTAGTCTCTCTCTCTCTCTCTCTCTCTCTCTAATCTCTACCGTAATGAATTTCTCTAAGCTACACTACATGAATACACAATGCACTAAGTACACTAGATCTGACCTTATAGAGTCACACATACACTTCCCAGTTTGAGTGAACCCTCTGCCATTTTTGAAGGTTTTATCTTTTGTTTTTGTCACGGCCATGAGAGAATCAGTGTGTTCACAAATTCAAAGCCTTAACAATGGCAAGAAAGAAGGAAACACACATCCGTACAGTTTCTACCAGTGGCTTTTTTTTTTTTTACCACAGCTTAAAAGCCTTAAATGTGACCCAGAGCAAATTGTGCATGATGTTTTTTTTCAGTTGCACAAGGATTAAAGTAAACTATATTTCACTCTTGACAGGCATGGTGCTATAAAAGACGGTAAAATGTTTGGGGTGTTGGGGTTTAATCCTTCTACTGAGAGAAAACGCCACCTCAGCATAGTTTCAAATGGCATTGTTAATGCCTTTTGCATTTCTGGGGCAATTTGAATGTTTTGGTTGTGTATTCCTTCACATATGTGGTCAAACATAGACGCACCATGAACACACATTATGCCTGCTATTTGTGTGTTCACCCTTTCATACCAAAGTCAGACAGTGAAAACACAGTCACTGTTCCATCTGAATGAAGTATAAGTGCTGTTGAAGTATAGAAGAAAGATAAAAAGCATAGCAATGACGACAGCTAATCAACATCAATCATCCAATCATTACAACCATCTCCTCTGTTACATCCTGCTCTCGAAATGAGGCTCAATGTGCCCCTCTTCTCAGCACAGCTGGCATGGAGGCAATTACCAGCAAAAAATAATACATCACTAGTTGCCACCACCAATGAATTTAGACAAGAGCTGTGTTTTCACCATGGGTCAAGACAAATGTTATGGATAACAGCAGGAGCAGTATGTTTGGTAACAACGTGACGTAAAACCAGCTGAGAGTACCATTTATTTGAAATATATTTAAGCATTTGAGCATTAATTGATTATTTGACCATACTGTCTTTAGGATATTGGAAATTGAATCATTCGCTCTTCTCTAAAAAATCTGGACAAGCCAGCTTCCACTCATGTGAATGATGAGGAAGCCAAACAGCACTCATATCCCATGTCACATTTTCAATGGATGTCATCAAAGTAGATGATAAATACAGAAACAAAACATTTATCTCTTGTAGACAGAGTACACTTTCAACTTAGAGAAAGAAAATATTTTCTGCCTCTTCTCTCAAAAGTAGCAGCCTGATAAAATGAACATACTGTAATACAAGTGTTCCGCTGCAGCTCTTCCTCTAATAATTTCTTACGTGAGTGTTTTGTGTGTGTGTGTGTGTGTGTGATGTATGTGGGTTTACCTCCACATAGAGAATGGGGAAGATGCCAATCTTGTCTCCCAGCATGCCTTCTGCCCAGTTATCGTCCACTCGCCTGATTACTGTCAGTACCTCATCCTGGACAGAGAGGAAATGAGTGAGACTACACACATACACACTGGTGTTCTTGTATGTTGTGGCCCATTAACTACAACTCCGTCACACTGCTAACACTTTTCCAAAGCGTACATAAAAGTTTCTGCTTTCAGTTAATTTCAGTCGCCTTCATATCAAATGTGAACCAATCAACAGCTTTTGAGTCCAGTTCATGCCAGGTGCCGCTGATTATCACTTCTGTACTGAGACCCCCTACGTATGTGTTCGAGCATTTTTGAAAAAGCATTATTTCTTGTACTTTTAACTTTGATGAGGCCAAGTGGTGAATGCTTCCTTTGTGGCAGTGTACAGTTTTGGAGAGTTCAAATCTTGAAAAATGGGAGCTAAAATAGGTTTGGTGAACATGAAATTGTGTGGAGAAAAATGAAAATGACTGCCTTAGGACTATTTTGTATGTTGAGGTGAAAACTGATGCATCTGTTTTAGCTGCATTGTGATCTTGTGCTATTTTTGCAAAGAGCTATTCAATGAGACTCTGTATTAAATGCGCAGCAACCCAAGCAAATAGATGTTCATGAGCTAACCTATCACCAAGTCCCGCTTTTACAACATCAAAAACACACACTGTGCACTTTGTTGTTTTGATATCAGTCATGTGCACTGAATGGATCAATACTGTGTAAGGTATAAACTTGCAAAGTAGGCATAGGTTAGCTTCCTATATGCTTACTATATATATATATATATATATATATACACACTGTACATACAATATGACATAATGTTCTCTTTTTCATTGTACAATATTCTCAGCAATATCATATCCAACAATCATGGAAACATATTATGTTCCTTGTTCACCACACACACACCCACAGACTTCATCATGAAAGTATTTTCCCCTCTTTTGCTCCTCTCCTCGCATGAATATGAAGGTCTTGGTAAGACCATTAGGGACGGCTCTGATTGTGCTGGTAAATGGCTGTGTATTAGTCATACTGAGTAATTACCTCTCACACTGAGAAAACAGTATCACACACACTGGTTCTGCATGACAACACGCATACAGCACACCACAGGGGCATGCTTCTCTGCATGAGTGTATGGCTTTGTGTAATCTTCAGTCTTTAACCTGTTGATTAGTTTAGCCACAAAATGCAAAATAATGTGAACTATGAACGTCTCATCGTTATCTGTTAATCTGGATGAAGAACACAGTGTGTTTTTCAGACAAGGTATCTGCAGTGCAGTATGACTGTGCTTTGCATTGTGTGATCAGTCTTAAAAATACCTACCAAGTGTACAGTACACTGTAATTTAATAATAATAATGTTTCTCTCTCTACAGACAATTAGCGTGCAGAGACAGAGTGGATGTGCCGAGTGCTCAGTCCGAGCACAAATGAGTCTGTGTAACAGCAGGAACAAAATGATAAGCTTTGAGGAACAGAACGGTACACAGAATACAAATGACTGTTTACACCAAACCGTACCTGGAAACACACTTCTGAAGGACTGAAAGGACTATCATTTTAGAGACACTTTGATAAATGGGGATTATTTTGAGATGTCAACCACCTCTTACATTATGGAGGTAGAGGTCTTCACGCATCCAAAATTCTGGATCCAATCTAAAGCGACCCATAGACTACCTACCCAAATATGACTTCATTGTTTTTGACATGATTTATTTAAAAAAACAGAAAGAGACCCAATCCGAAAGGGACCTGAAGACAGTCAGACCCGAGGATAATTAGTCCCAATCCTAAATGCGTTTGACTTTATCCAAGCAGAGAGAGACTCCGGTGCTGGCAACAGCATGGCGCTCTGCTGATTAACAAGCCAGCCGTGGTCAAAAAGAGCAGAAATACATGACATTTCTCTAGTGAACCTTCCAATTCACACTTTACGTCTCCTGTCAAAAAACACACATCTCTCTCCTGCGATGATGATGACACTCTACTTGATCAGAGCTGACAGCGAGTTCGCCCAGATCCCTTCCAGTATGAGACACGTTGACACACTGAGACCCACAACTCTACAAGACGCTACCCTACACGATTAGACTGAACATAATTAAATACAACTACTTGGGTTCTGGGTTCGGTTCTTGCTCACTAACAACCAAGAGGACCCATGAAGACATCTAGATGGAGCTTCCTCACTGACTACAGCTATCCATCCATCCAGTGGCAGCGGCCAATTTAAGCTGACACTGTGCGAGAGGCAGGGTACACCCTGGACAGGTCGCCAGCTGTGACTACAGCCACTGAAATTATATTTATTATTGTTAGTTTGATATCAGATGTCGCACCAGAGAAATCATCACTTCACTTCACTTTAATGGCCACGTCGGAGGAATTTGTTTTCAGTACAGCATGTTTAAAAAAAGAAAATAATATAATATTATTATTATAATTATAATACAATATTCCTAGATGGACAGCAAAGAGCTGAATGTATCCTTCCATTGTGAAGAAGCATTACACTATAGGATTCTCATCCTGCCTTAAGGACCTATACTTGTATTAGTATGGAACAGTACTTCAGCTGTGTAGTTTTTTAGTTTCCAGGGGGTGTAAATGCTGTTTCAGGGACTTTTCTTTAAGATTAGATAATTAGATGTAGATTATTTTTTATTTTTATCAGTTGCCAGCATCTTCATTCCAAAAACATCCGTGTCGGTTTTAGAAATGTCTTCAGTCAAATCGTCGTGGTCAGAGTAGACTGGCAGTGAAACTTTTGCAGGCGGCAGCTGCTACTGAAAGTCATCTCCACCCTTGAAATACCTCCTATCAGACCCACTGACTTACAGAGCTGATGACTGATATCAGTCACTGAAATCACTCTCATGTTACCAATACACATACAGTTTTAACAGTGTAAATTGATAAAATAAGACACAATAAAGCAAAACATTACATGAACATAAAAAATCTTTGACATATTAACTTCAACTGGAAACAACTGAAACTAGATGGTGTTGAGTGCTGTTGTAAATTCAGCCACCCCTCCAATCTCTCCACTGGTTGATACATGCAGCCATATTTTCATATTATTAGGTTTATTCTGTGTCTGATATAAAAACAGTGGCCTCAGTGAGTGTGTGTGTGTGTGTGTGTGTGTACAGCATGTGTCTGTATGTGTGTGTGTGTGTGTTACCTTGCTGAAGGCCAGACAGTCTTTATCCTGGTCTTTATCTTTGACCTCAAAGTCGTACAGCGCTTTGCCCTGGGGTGGAGTTTGACTCAGGGGACGCAGCAACTGGATGTAACTAGCAGGCAAGAAACCATGGCAACCGTTGAGCTCGCCGTGGTACCAGTTGTCATCCACCTTGCGTCGCAGGATGATGATGTCACCCTTGGAAAATTGGAGATCGCCTGGTTCTTTTCCTTCGTAGGAGTAGAGGGCTTTACCGCAAGGTAGCGCTGGGATATTCTGAAAAACACACATACATACAAACTTCACAAACAAAGCACTTTTTTATACATGCATCCAAACAAAGCAGTAAATATGTCCTTATGATGCTCATGATGATGATATACGATGATATAGTGCTGAGTCAAACTTTTTTGAGTCTGTTTTTTTTTTTATCCGACCTGAAGCGACAGTGAGATTAAAGTCAGAATTTTGATCAATCTTGATCTATCTGATGAATCTAAAACCCTACAAGTGATCCTGGTGACTGGTCAGTATGAAGATGGTGAAGAGGTTCTGGGATTGCTGGTGACTCCAGCATTCTCTGTTTCGTGCAGTGCTTCCCAAAAGGGGCCCAAGATAAATCAGAGTGGTCACAAGATGTTCAAAAGCATAAAAAAACCAAAAAAAACCCAGTTCAGTTTCACAAAATTCTTAATTTGTTATGACTTTTCTCCATCTTTTCTTCTTCTTCTTTTTTTTGCTGTTTCTTATGAAATACTGGCCTCTTAAAATCCTTCACATGAAACAATCCAAGAAGGAAAAAAACACTTTCATATCTACACTAAGACCATAACCTGCTTGATCAGAGGTCAGAACACAAGCCAAAGAGATGAGGGAGCACGAGGTTAGAGCACTCACATGCTGCTGTTTTAGACACTTTAGACAAATAAGATGAGCAGATAACATGCCAGTTATCTCACATTACGCTAGAAAACAGGGTCTCAGTGAGAATAGGATGTTCTTCTCTACTGTAGCTCCACATAGCGATTAACATAAAATGTTAGGTGGCAGGTGTATTTTTACATAAAAATCTTGCATAGAGCAGCGTTAAGTGTGCGTTTTGAGACCTCTGCAGAGGATTAAAAGCATTGCTGTCAAGTAGTAGTGCCACTGTGTGAAAATGATGCAAGATAACTACACCTCGCAAACCTTTGGGTTGACAACTTCCCCAGTTTACAGTGAACTGCAGTTTCATTATATTCTTCCTATTAAGGAGCTGGAAAGTGTGCCTTTTGTGCCATGTCTAGAACAAATCAGTTTCAAGTCAGTTATATAACAATATAAAATATAGTTTGGGGTCTATTTGCATTGTTCTCTACTCTTATCATTTTTACATTGGTGTTGCCCCATATTTGAAGCAAGGTTCAAATGAGGCAGTGACTCCTGCAGTGATCAGTAAATTAATTTTGGGGGAGAAAAAGCCTGGGGGGCAAAGTGGTTCTGAAGCAACTCAAAACAATGGAAAATCCAATATGTTGCAAACTGTTGGCCCTGGAGACAAATTTGTAGAGCATGGATAGTTGGATATGTGCTCCAAGTTTCATTTTATTCCCCCCAGCAGTATGTGAGATATGACTGGTTATTAAAATGTTTGCCAGGTAATTGCTGCCCCCACCTTGGGCCAAACACAGTAATTTTGAAAATGTCAGAGCAATGTGATGCATGACCCCCTGGAGTTTCATCAAAATCTGGTCTGTGGTGTCTCACCTATCACATTTCAACACACACTGACCCATTTATCCTACACAAACTGATCTTTGATGCCATACCGGTCAAAACGTTGCATTGAACTCAATTCATTTTTAAGAAGTGATACATTTTCACTTCACTATACCCCTCCTTGAACAGCAACTGTCCAATCACAGCTTAGCGACCGTAACTAGGCACAGAAGGCCTGTTTCTCCACCTGTTGAATCAGCGTGCATGGGGTTACTCTGTCCCAAACCACAAACACAAGAGTAAAAGTGTAAGGAATTAATTATATGTTTGTCTGGTCTAACATTAACTGCAATTGTTAGCATGTTCGGCTTATTAGCTTAGTACCAATGGTTGCTTCCAAGGCTAAGGAGCAGATCATTAACTAGCTAGGTTACATGTCCTGTTTATGACTAGCACATCCTTTGTGTGCTTGTTTCAAAGATTACTTTTCGAGTGGCTATTAAGATTGTAAACTGCAGAAGTGCTGTGCTAGAAATGAAAGGTTGACAGGCATAGAAACAGTAACGGAGGGGAGCGGGACGTCAATCAAACTGAAGTTAAATTGGATCAAGTTCATATCAGATGTGGTTAGAAGAGATGCTTTCCAATAAAAAGACCCAAATCGACAAGCTAACCCAGTTTTTAACCTGCTGAAGACATAAAAGCTACATTTCTATACAACCAGTGACACATAGATATTCTCCACCACACACATCCAAACAAACACTGCAGCGTTCAGTGTACACTTATACTGAAGGAGACAGGTATTAAAGGGAAGTTTATCTTAAAGAAAATCCAGGTAAACAAACAGATACACATAAGAGAACAGAGAATGCATGAAAGAAAAACAACTTATTTTCTTCCCAGAGAACACACACACTTACAGACACACACAAACTCTTTTCTTACACTCATGTACAAACTGTTTCTCCCCAGACGCCACACTGAAGAGAACAGCCAGAGGCTCTACTGCCTGACTGTACTGAGATCAGTGGTGACGCAATATGCCGAAACACACACACACACACAAACAACAAAAAAATATAGTACTAAATGCTGCTATATGTATGTGAACAAAGGCTGCAGACACCCAAATATTACACCCATAGGTGATTGGCCCCATTTACATTTATGATGTTAAAAGTCTTGTTTTCATTTACACTAAGCCACATATATGCATCTCTGTTGGCCAGATCACAAATATAATACGCCTTTGTTTTCCAGGGCTACATGAAAATCAGCCTTCCACTAGTGCAGTGGGTGGTGGTAGTGACAATTAACAGTTAGCAATCAAAGCTAACAAGTTAATAACTACTATATCCATAAACAAACACAAACACTTACTAAAGACTCCCATGAATTGAATATACAAACCTACCTCACCCACACAGATCAATGCTCTCTCACCTACTCTGATCATTCAGTGGTCAAATTGATCAAGGAGCAATCAAGGTGCACTTTCTGTATCATCATATATGTTTGAAATTCTGGAGCTCTCAAGGTGGTTTGAGCAATCCTATTTCAATACTTCTTGGATGCATCTTTTGAGATCTCCGCATTAAGTGACTAAGTGTAAATAGGTCCATTGTTGAGCATCTCATTTCAAAACCTTCGTCAATAATCTACTGCTTTAAAAGCCTCCACTCTTCTGGTTTCAGGCTTGACACCTGGCTGCAGGGATTCGCTCCCATTCATCCACAAGAGTGAGGTCAGGCACTGCTGTTGGGTGATGTGGCAGTAGTCATTGTTCCAATTCATCCCGAAGGTGTCCGGGTCGAGGTCAGGGCTCTGTGCAGTCACGTTCTTCCCCACCAAACTCGGAAAACCATTTCTTCATCTCACTTTGTGCATGAGGGCAAGAAAGATAGCAAAAAGCACTGGGTGGAGAAAGAGAAGAGGTGAGAGAGGATGCAAGGAGAGCAGTGAAGCAAAGATGAACAAAAAGAAGAAAGGAGCACGAAATAACAGAGGTGAAGGAGTAGAGAAGATGAGGAAGAGAATATACAGCAGAGGAGAAGAAGACAGAGAGAGTGAGAGAGAGTGAGAGAGCAAACTTGTGACTGTATGTCCCTGGAAACCCTGTGTCATGGAAATTAAGTTTAAATACTACTAATTTGTTTTTTTGTTTTTTTACAACTACATTGTGGTAAGAAACTTAATTGCTGTCTGGATTTTGTTCACAGGCAACATTTTTTGTGAGTGAAGAAAGTGCTACATGTTTGTACCACACTGAGGTCGATGGGTGGATAGTGGCTGAGACCAGGTTTAGGTTTAGGCAACAAAAGCACTTTGGATAACTTCAGGAAAAGTTTGTGCTTTCAGTTAAATGTGTAAATAAAGTAATCACATCGCTGCTGCTGCTGGCCACTGGAGACTTTTTCTTTATTAAACTAAGACCATGGTCTTATGTAAACTTATGTAAAGTGTCTTTGAGTACCCGGCGCTCTATAAATAAAATGTATTATTATTATCATCATTATTATCTTTCCCTAACTTTAACCATGTGTTGTGAAGAAGTCTTATATAAATAAATACTGTTGTTGCCACAAGCCGATATTCTATTGTAAGAATAGATATTGTTAGTTGAAATATATATATATAGTTGAAAAAAAATAAAAGACATTGTTTGTGAATATTTTACTGATATGTTCAGAATCAATATTTACTTGCTGGATTAGGTTAATTAACATCTCATCTCATCTCACAACTCATTATGTTGATAGAAAACGTAATCTGAGTGGCATTGCAATTCGTAAAAAACATATTTGCTGTTGCAAATGAGTTGTTTATATATATGTGTATAACCAGCAGGATTAAGCTGGGAAGTGGAAGTGCAGCACCACTAACTCCCTCTACTGCACTGCTGGGGATCCTTTGAGCAAGACAATTCACCCCACCAGCTCCACTGGAGAAGCTGGGAGTGAGAGCCTCCCCCAAAAGAAGAGGGGTACAAGAAGAAGAGTGGTGGATGGGAATGGAGATGAGAAGAACACCACCTTCACCTTTCAGTTTTAATTTCTCTCGTTTCATCTTCTCACCTGCTCCCCCTTCTCTCCTCTCTGCCTCTTGTCCTTTCCTGTTATTTTTCACCTCCCTCTCTTCCAACCTCCCTCCCTGTCTGTCTTCCCTCTGACTTTTATTCCCTCTTTGTTTCTCCTCCTCTGGGCCAACAGACTGGGGTGACCTCCTAGAGGCTGCTGGAGGCCCTCAATCAAGGAACTGCTGGGTTCACTGCTCGACGCCGGGAGGAGGAAGGGCAGCAGCTAAACCTAGGGGCAGGCTGCTGTCTCTCTCTTCACTGGCTCAGGGGCAGGAGGGTCAAGCTGCATGAAGGAGGCCTATATTTCAAAAAGGAAAAGATCCCAGCTGAATCTAAACAATGGGCCAATTCAGTTGTTTGATGTATTATTCTAGCTATTCCAGCAGTTAACCAATCAAACATAGTGTAGATGTTGTGATGTTACAAAATCCATCACCAGAGACCTGCCAATGGAAGCATCTGAGATACACCATCTGAACATCCGTCACTGCAAGACAGTTCCCCCTTAACTCTCTTTTCTTTTTCAAACTGGAAAAACGTAATGTGTACTACTATTGGTATCACTCCCTGCCAAACAGGAGAATCATCACTCTTCTTTTTGGTTTAAATGTAAATTATTGCTACATGAGTAACGCTGACACTTTAGCAGAGTTCAAATAGAATAAAATAAGACACTAATAGACTTTGAATTTCAGGGGAAAAAGACATTTGTAAGACTTCAAAGATGTGCTATGAATATACAATGCAGTATGTACCTTTCCTCCCTTCATCTCAACTTCTCTTTCACCCTCACTCTTTTCGTCTCTCCCTCTTTTGTTCCACCCGCTGAGCTACTTGAGAGACTATGGCAGAGTTGATGCTTTGCTTAGTGTCTTCACAGCACTGTAAAGGCACTCTACTCCATAAAGTTTACTTGTTGGCATCATGTTTGAAAAGGACCCAGAGTCACTGTGAATTTCACTCTAATCATTTGCCAGGAGCTGGTAACATGTAAATCTTCCTTCACGGCTAAAGCAGGAACATAAAGACAACATTGACACATACTGCAAACATAAGACATGTAATTGTATATACATAAATATATTTAAATACATATATATATATACAAGTATATATTTATATATAATTGATATATTGTACAAATATAGTTGGATATATTGACAGCAGTGTAATAAACTGAACATTTAATTGTCATTTATATGCACAGGGAAATAAACTCCATTACATAAAACATTCTATAAATGAAATACTGTGGATAAACCAATTCCAGCTGCAATTTTGTAGAAGAGATACATTTTAAGCTGTCTTATCCTGAAAAAATCCCTTGGAAATCAGTCTTAGAAAATTGAATTCTGCATACACAGCACAATCAAAGTTATCAGCTTTAATTTAACTTTGTATAGCAAGCAAAACAGCAAGTGAGTAAATAGGCAACACACTTCTATCATAAATGTAAGATAAAATTTAGGAGAGAATTCATCGTTGCATTGTGTAGACAGAGATTTGATATCTAGATGGGGTGCTGAAGTCATAATCAACCATTTGCCTGCACGTTTTACATCCATCTCTGAAGCAGGCTGAGAGATAACTGAGAACACTCTTCTTAGTTGGTGTCATTACTTTCAAACTCACCAGTGTTTTCTGCCAGTGCTGCCACCGTAGTGAGAAGAGAAACTAATCTACCGTCGCTTCATGTGTGAAAAGAGTGCGACTGTGTGAGTGGCAAAAACCAGAATTGTTGCCAGGATTGTTGCATTCTACATGTGTGAAAAGGTTTTTTTAGTGTTGTACCTGTCTGCGGCACAATATTATTGTTAGCCAAGACACACACACACACACACACACACACACACACACACGCACACACACACACTCTTTTTATTCAGAATGGTCTCTCACCCCTGTGGTGCAGTAATTAGTGTTTGTGGATTTTTGTAATGGACAGAAGGTGTGTGTGTGTGTGTGTGTGTGTGTGTGTGTGTATGTCCCCTGCCCTTGGGGACACACACACAAACACACGGGTCCCTCCATCAACCACTACTGAGACTCCCATCTGTTCAAGTCTCTAAGTGTGTGTGTGTCTGCTGCAGCCATAAGGTACAGGGAGGTGACTTGTCCAACATGGGAGTGACTGCTCCCTTCAACAAGGCCCCGATGACACACACACACACACACACACACACACACACACACACACACACACCAAGGGTTGATGAATCGGAGAGTTGGTTGCTGTGGACCTTTTAGAACAACGCTGCATATGAAATTGTACGATATTATTGAAGCATAACCTGAGTTTCAGTACTGATACCTTGAGGAATGACCAGATTTTTCTACGAAATCGTTTTTTTCATTCAACAACGTTTAAATGTTAAATCTTAAAAACAAGAAGCCACAAAGGAGCTAAATAAAACACAGTCAAAAATGGGCAAAATTATGATTTAAATCAGGAGATATGAGTTTAAAAAGTAAAATCTGCCATTCAGTACATGATAGTTTTTGATGCTCTTCCAACGCATTTGGTTTTCGTTTCATTGAGTTTCCTTCTTGGCATGTTTGTGTCTGTCACTACCCTGAAACTAGATTTATTCTTAATATATCTTTGATTTCACACCAAGCCTGCACACTGTCATGACTCAACCATCAATTGTCAAGGAACTCTGTCTATAATTACATCAGCCTAAAATAAACATGTATGAACAGCGTGTCCTCACCTTCCATCATATCTTGAGCTATAATTAATACTGTTGCGT
This sequence comes from Enoplosus armatus, assembly GCF_043641665.1. Taxonomy (NCBI): domain Eukaryota; kingdom Metazoa; phylum Chordata; class Actinopteri; order Centrarchiformes; family Enoplosidae; genus Enoplosus; species Enoplosus armatus. The sequence goes on from NC_092190.1 coordinate 16,396,807, forward strand.
CATCTGTAACGTCACATAGTTCTTCCAGAACACCTCAAACACCAACGCCTTTAAATGGTTTTTCACTAAACTTTGTATAGGTGTGTATCTGAGAGTGTTAAAAGTGTGGACAGTGGCATCACAATAACTTGTCTGAACTAAGAGAGGAGAAGAAATAGAGACAAAATGTGAAGTTACAGTAAAGTTTGAACAAATTAAGCTGAATACTTGTAAGTAACTGACAGCATTATATTTAATAATACAGAATTGAGTCGAATAGGGACATGCATTTAACACCCTCCTTAGCTGAGACAATTGCTGGTGTTGTACTGCATTTTGGGAAAAGTTCATAATGTCACTCAAGAGATCCACAATCTTCCTGCAGCTACTGCATGTCTTCGGTGGACCCCATTATAAAGACAAGCGCTTTGATGCATGGATTTGATTTACCTTATATTATTTGGAGACAGTAATTAAAAGCAATACTCCACACAATGTTACCATGACTCGACCAAAGGAAGGACTAATTACAGAATAGCACAACAAGGTTAAGAAACGTAGATGCTTGAAAATTTCTGGTCCTGTCACTTATCTTATCATGTTATAAAGCACAAATATAGGCTATAAATACACCATAGGCTATAGTGCCTGCACTCATTTTTTTGCCATATCTATTCCATGTTCTGCTTATTAGACCGAGGCTCTTCTGACTTCTGATCTGGCAGCCGTGACACATTTGGGAGAGCTGGTCCATCAAATGTACAGCCAGCAGAAATGTAACAATGACTGCTAGGTTTCTCCCATGTGCCTTTTCCTTGACCTCCACTATAACACTAAACACTCCCACTCAACCCTCGAAACCCTGACATTATGTTGCCTAAAAGTGTGCACAGATTTCACAGGATGCAATTAAAAGAGAAATTTGCAACAACAACAACAACAACACATGGCTGATAAAATGAACACAGATATGCATATGAGTCTATTTCTATGTGTAAATCTATTTACTTATAAAGAGAAGGGAGAACACTGTGAATCAAAAGGAGAAAACCTGTTGGAGTGTGAAATGGAGGTGGCTGTTGTTGAGGTTGAACTGTATTGGAGGAGATTGAGGCTTTATTGTTTGGTGGTCAGAGCAGTGGTGTGACCAATAAGAGAAAATGTGTTGAGTGGCAGCACATCACAGCCACAGTAAATACTCCTGACTCAGAGACCCAACCCTTCCTTTTTCTTGAACGTACATATTATGTTATATTGCATTGGCAAACCCTTTTGTCCTTTGTCTCTTTCTTTGTATTCTCTCTGTATTCATCTCACTATTTATTCCCTGTTAAAGGTTTTATTTGGGGGGGGAGTTTTCCTTATCTGAATCTGAATTTGTGATATTGGGCTGCATATATATATATAATTGACATAATTGATCACTCTGTTACCTCTGTCAAGTTGTTATTTAATGTACAGTGGTTTTCCTGATTTAAAAGAAATAAAGTAAAAAAAATAGGGAGCTGAGCTATTCTGGGAATTGTGGATAAGGCTTTCGAATCAAATTGATTTTACCCAGCATGATGCATTTTATTGGCACACTGCGCTGTAGTTTCCTCTGGCGGGGTCAGTAGTCACTGGAGCTCCCTGCCCTTAACAAGCGTCTGACTTCTATAACTGGAAACTGCCTCGTCGCTGGTGTTGCTCCTCAGGGAGAAGGAGACACAGATCTGATGGTGTATGAAGCTGCAGTGAACCAGATAATCAGGCTGTTCCTCGAGCGCGAAGTCTGCGCCATATTACACACATCACAGGTTATTTCCTACACTTCTTCTGAGACAAACATTGTTTCGGCCTGGATGTTCATTTTGACAGGACACATCACCCCAATAAGCCAAATTAACTACATCAGAACATTAGGGTTTGACAACAGAAAGTCTTCTATGTTAATCATTACATCTGTCTTTACAGACCATGTATTGGCTTGCTTATCCTATATGGAGAATAAACCTCAGGAACACACTTGCTTTGAGTTACAGACGCTAATGGAACAGAAAGGAGCCCAGATGTGACGTCATGACTTTGGCTCTCTATAGTCTACTTCAGAGCCACAGTAAGAGCCATTTCACACAAGAACTGTAACTACAGTGATAGTGTATTGGACTCTGAGTGCTGCCAAAATTCAGGTGACCACACAGCAGTACTGTGGCTGAATGCATCCTTTATAGATACTGATGGAAGACTGAATTGGCTTTCGTTATGCGGCAGGTGTACAAAGAGCTTCAGCCTCAAAAGCTTTCCTAGGCTAGGGGCATTGTCAGTGGTCATGGACCAAAGTTTCTTTTCTGGAGATTGGATCAACCTTTGACCAAGTGACTTGACAAATGTATCACTCGCTGGCCTGACCTTAAAGTCTGCTTCTAGTTAAGCAGATGCTCATGCAGTTGAGGATATAAGAGGCACCAAAGTCAAAATACATTGCTGCTCTTTATCGTCATCGTCTAAGGCTGATTAGCTCTTACAGCTGCTGGCCTCAATCTATTCCCAGTGGATGTTTTTGAGACCCAAATCTCATACTGAAAATGGAGCTCACAAAACTTGTAATGGCTTTGCAAGGCTAGTGAATTCCCACTGTCTCCAAAATCTTCATAAGCTTGGTTCAAAGACATGTCAAGTTTGTTTTAATACCTTAAATTACAGTAACAGACTCAAGGCGCGGGTGCAATGTACAGACAAGTGTGTCTTTGTCCAGTATACTGAAAGTGAGCTGGTGCACCTTTGGCACTCTTGCATACGGTCGGGGTCAGAAGGAATAAATTATAATATATACTTGGTGGGTGTGTTAGCACAAATCATGGTCTGTCACATCCTCTACTATTATCCCCTTTAAAAGCAGTGCTTGCCCTGCCATGATGCACTGGCAGTTTTAGATGCCAATGGAGAGTTTTCCTATAAGAAAACTAACATTCTGGTCTGGGATGTGCAGAATTGCAAGTATGAACGTAAAGCATCCCAATATGGTGCCATGAAAAAGTTGAATTCATGTTTCAGGACATTTTGACCCTCCGTGTTTTCTGAGTATTTCATTTGGCATCCCAGAGGTTAAATACCACTGTAGCACCAAAAAGTAGGATTAAAAAATAATTGTTCCGGTGTTTTAGGCACAAAGCAAGTCACCAAACCAAACTAGCAGGTGAAGAAAGAACCTCAGTGATCCTCAGGAAAATGCCACTTCGCCTTAGCTTCACGTTGCACTTTAAAAAATAGAGCTCCAAATGTTGACTGTTACAAGATTTGCATACACATCCCCTAGGCTCCCTTAAATTCATTAATATGTAAATGCTTTTTTTAAATATGTGCACAAATGGAAACAAAGCCAATTACACTACAATATACCTGCAAAGTATTACCATACACCTGTATAGTGACCTAGAGTGGAGAATCAATCAACTTCTTATTTTTCAAAAAACAGCATTAAATAAACAATCGAAGAATATCTGAATACATAATAAACCAGCAGAGACATATTCATTTTAATTTCAATAAACTACATGGGTATTACAGTAATGTGTGTGGTGTCTGTTGAGAACTGAGACTCAATTTTTGAGGTTTCACTTCAAAGACAACATTTGCATACTGTGTAGAGGATGTGGAGGAGCTTCAGGTTAAGTGAGCTTTGAAGGAAATAAGGAATTAAAGGGACTAAATGGTCTTGTTTGGAGTACTGGAACACATTCCGTATCCTGGATTCACTCATCTGTCGACTCTATTGCTCGGCGACACTAACATTCCCACGTTAAGCCAGTGTGTGTGTGTGTGTGTGAAGGATGGTGGACGGGACAGGATGTTCCACTCCGCTCATATACCCATCCATTTTTCCAGCACCGAACCATTTTCTGTCCCCTGTAGTCCATCTATTCACCTCCCTACAGACACGCTCTCTCTCTCTTTAACTGTGATTACTTTGCTCACTCTACTCTTGCTCACCCGTCCTTGGAGGGGCACTGGGCCATTACAACTTTTTTCCTCGCGGAGTGTGTGTGTGTTTGTGAGAGAGAGAGAGTTTGTGTGTGTGTGTGAGTGGTAATAGCATAGTAAATCTACAGAGGTCTTTTTCCACTCTGCTGTGAGAGCGGCATTTTATCATGCTGTGCTGTTTTTATTGGAGCAGACAAACACACACACACATTCATGCACAGATAGAAAGGTATTACCTGTACCTGTTAAGATTAAGGTTAATTTGCCAAGTTTTTATTAAATAATTTAAGTAAGAAATGAAAGAAGAATTAAAGATCATAACCCATTACAAAACATACACAAACACACTTCCCAGAGTTGCTGTGGGGGAATCAGTAATACATAATATGCTGCTGAAACTACAAAATGTAAAACAACAAATTTGACATAATTTGTTCTTTTGCAGCCACACTCATGCAAACATCAGTGCATCCACACACACACACACACACACACACACACACACACACACACACACACACACAGGCTGTCTGGCAGTAATTCAGTGCACTATTGATTCACTTTTCATCTATAATTCATGATACAACACACACCTCAGGTGAAGTGGAGACACACACACACACTAACTGGCAGTTTCTGAGAAGTAGGAAGACGAGAAACACAACACCACTCACTGTGTATAAACACTGACACACACACACACAGACATACACAAGTCTAGCCGGCAGCTACCAGGAGTTCATTCATCTCAACCATGTCTTCACCTCTCCATCACTCCCTCGTTCCTCCTCCTCCATGTCTCCTCTCTTTCTTCACTCTCTCAGCACATCACTCCAACTTAGCCAAGGTGCCACAATTCCTTACTCTCCTCTCACTCATCCTCCTCTTTTTTCCTCTCTTAATCTTCTTAATCTTAAGGAAAGCTCATGTTGTGTCCAAAAATAAAACAGGTTCAGCCTCTGGGAAGGCACTTTACTAAAATATCGCAGAAATCTACCTATTAGATGTTGATATTTAAAGAAATAATAAGGACTCATCCTCTGGAGATTGAACAAATGTTTTAGCCAGTTGTCCAGTATTATCAAGATACCTCCGGAGCAAACAGACAGATAGACAGGCTGGCAGACGTCAACCTACTTCAGCTCTGCCACTGGCAGGCCAAAAATATCACAGCAGGAAAGAGGCTAAAGGAAAGTGAGATAACTGAAAAAGAACTGATCAATTTACTGTGTAAATTACCATGAAATACTACATAAATGCATTCCGATGTATGTATATTTTTGTTAATTCCTGATGAAACAAATGGAAACCTACAGGGATTACTTACTACTTCAGAGCCACAATGAGAGAGCCAACAACAACTTAATAACTACTATTCCACCCACAGCTTCACATATCAGCACACACACACGCACACTCTTTCTCTTTCAGTACCATATGGAAAAAGCCACTTCACAAAGTGTGTTTGTTTTCGCTAAAATTACTGGGTCAGTAAAGCAGCGTGAACACTGAACTCAGCGATCAGTGTAAATCATGTGTGTGTTGTTGCTTTTGCTGACTAGTTCCCACTCAGACAGTTTTAGTGAGGGTCAGCTTGATGTTCAGTTTTTTCACACACTCTCTGAGTATGTTTGTGAGAATGTGTACGTTAGATAGTGTGTGAAGGGTGGGATAAATGAACAACATGACCAAATATGTGATACCTCACTGATAGATTGGGCTGTTATCAACCCTCAACACTCTCTGAATACAGACCAGACTGTGACTGTTTGATTCAGAGCGCTGAGTATTGAAGCCTGTTGTGTACTGAAAGTCAGTCTTCTTGATCTTCTTTACTTATCTAAATAAAGACCCACTGAGTCATGCACAAATGCAAGTCAGATCTGCACAACATCAGTTTTGCACTTGCAAGGCCCAGCACTGTGAATTTGTTCATTGAAACATACAAATGTGAATTTAGTCCCCCGACTTACAGACTGAAACACATGAGCTTCTATCTCAAGTCACTGTTTTATGTAATACAAGAATGTGATTGTATGTCTCTTACATGCTTTGCAGCATTATATAATTACCATTCAGTTTAGGGATTGCACTATGTTATTAATTCACAAATTTCTATATATCATGAAAATCTGTGAATTAGTGCCAAGTGTAAGAATGTTTGGTCAGTTGAAGAAGGTATTTCAGAAATGCTACTAGTAGATTGACATTAGATTTGTTTTATCATTTGACCTGATTAATATGATCATTGTTAGATTTACCTATCCCATGTTTGGTATCACTTTTCTCTAATCCTAACTTGACAACTCTGACCTCATCAATGTTTCATTTGGAAATGTTGGCTCAAGCAGAAATGATTATTTCCAAACTTTTTGACTGTGATTTGGGCGTGATCCCTTTTGCAATAAGCAACTGAAACCCCAACAATCTACTCCTGGAGTCCGCTCCATCATCAGTCCTCCAACCCACCAAGCGAGATTTACCGCAGGGACTTTTACCCAGTCAATGCAATGTGGCTCCAAAGGCACATGCAGGTACTGAACAACACTCAGTGTACCTTGTGTAAGACACTGGTTCTTTCAGATAACATACAGATAACTGATTTGGCTTCTCAGGGGACGATCACTGCTTAGTACCTGGTCATTTTGGTCAATACTTATCTCTGTTCAAAGTAATTACATTAAGAAATTGATTATTCATATTGGAGATATCAAATAATTCAATGCTCCCCAAAAACTCCTTGAACTATTTTTTTCCTACATGCCTGTACTTTGACACCATCAGCTGTGTGACCCTGTAATTCACTGTACAGTAACATTACTATACTGTATATATAAGCATACTGCTGTGTGCATCTGATTCTATTTAACAACCCTTTTCACAGATACAAACATACAAAGTATTACAGATTGACACATGAACACGTTACATAATAGGGTATGTTTTTAAAATATGAAACCGCGTGCATGATCCTACAAAGAACCGCAAAGTAGCACAAAATAACTGCTGCACCCTCCTAGAGCTGAGGCAACAGAATTATAATTGTTCACGCACACACACAAACACGCAGTTATCTTGGATCTCAGACTTTTGTACAATGTCATATAAGCTTTCATCTTCACATTGGATATTCTTTGTGAATAGCATCCATGATGTACTTTCATGACTTACTGTCAGGCTCCCTGCACCAAGAGCATTTGACTGAGTGAACGACTGAGAAAGAGGCAATGACAGAAAAAGAGAAAACAGGGCGCAGGATGGGAAAGAGTAGCGACAGCAAGCTTTAGTACAGGAAGCTCGGGGATCGCATGCATATTCATAAGACTCATTTCCATCTGAGCTGTGAGAGAAAGCGTGGCTTTGTAAAAAAAAAAAAAAAAACACATTCTTAAATATGCAAGCTGTTCAGTGCCAGTGGAGTTGTGAAAAGGATGGATGTCTTACCTGATGGAGTATCCAAGGTGTCGAAGCAGGAGATATCAAGGAAGGCAGAAAGGGAGAACAGAAGAGGAGGAGAGAATTAGTATCAGTATCTACTGACACAACGAATCCTTAATAAGTCCCAAAATTACAATTAATACATTATAAGTTACAACTACATAACTACACACATTGCAACACTTGGAAAACTCTTACAGGCAATTACGCAGACACATAATCTGCAATATCTTATCATGTTAAGCTATACTGCAGCTATTCCATCATTAAACAAATCCTGCAGCTGTTTAAATGATGCAACAAGCTACATAAAACATGACATGCCACCTGATGGTTATTATGGGGCTTACGTCTTTCTACATCAGCGACATGCATTTTTGATACATTGCTGTCATCTTATGTGCAGTTTTTCCCTAACAACAACAACAGAAACAAAATGTGCAATATTCATGTTGTCAATAAACTGTATTGACGGGCTGTTGGTCTCTCGGTCCAACACTTTGGTCCTCAGTGAAATATCAATATCAATCGCCAATTATTTGATGAAATTCAGGTCCTGATAGGATCGGTATCTGCTTTTACTGGAAGTTGTCAGAAATCGTCCAGACTGCTTCATTTGTTTGGGTTCAATCGCCATTTCTACTCTGTGCACATATAAAAGTTTAGCTGCCCACAAAATATACAAAATAATCTTTGGAACAATATTTTGACCATCTACATTAATTGAACAAACAAGAACGTATGATATGAACCCCTGCCTTTGAGAAGTTATTGAGGATAAACAAAGCTGAAACAAAAATCTGATTGTGTTCATATATGTTCCGAGTGCATTATTTGACTATATCTTGAACATGTTATTTTGCGAGGCTTTGCTCTGAAGTACTCAGGTATTGTGTTGTTTTGGGACTTTGAAATGTTCTGCTTTTCATGTTGACCTTGGTGCTGATATAAATCTTTAACTGGATGTCCCTTTTGGAAGTCCCCCCACTTCTCTTTATCGCTGTTTACAGTTTTGTGGTCTTCTTGTGACAAGCACTGCCTCATGTAAGAAAAAGAGGAGAAAAAAGGGATGAAAATAAGCTGATTATGTCTGAGAGTCCATCAAAGTAAAACACAGACCTGTCCATCTCATTTCATTTAATTCATTTTTCAATCTCCCACCACCTCTTGTCCCTGACATGTCACCTTGTCAACTCTGTTGCTGGCAAACTCTTTCTGACATTTGACCTTTCGACACAACGGAGTTCAAGCCTCTGGGTCAGAGGTGTAGCAAGAAGAGGTGGCTAACAAACCTTGTTAGTCTCCTCAGTCATTAGTGCCCAGGGCTCCCACTGCGCTGCCATAATGAAGCTGCTCTTTTCTGAAGCCTCTCTTGTGATTCAAGTAACTGCCATCATACTGGCGTATGTTTGAGAACTCACTCAATGATTCACAGCTAGAAAGTTTAAATACGTGTGTGAGTTTTTGAAGGCCAACACCACTACTGCAGGGATTAATGTTTGTAGAAGATTTCCAACTGCCTACATTCAGCCCTTGTGACAGAGTGATTGAGGAAAATTAACAATGAGGAGAGAAAGAGGTGCGGGGGGCAGGTGAGGTTGCTACGGGTGACAGGTTGTCATGGATGTGCCCTTTCTATTGGACCCCTCCCCACTCTAGACCCCTTGAGTGACAGATGGCTGCTGGGGCGTGTCGGCAGTTGTTCAGAGTAAATGTGTTAATCACAGTCAGAGATATAAAGAGCTTAAAGGATATACCCATGGCCAAAAGAAACAGAAACCACAGCCAGCTGAGGCGTAGAATATGGACCTTAATACACTTGATATAGTCTCAAGGTTTTGAGAAACTAAAGTATGTAAGATTTCACATGTTCTGCGAAAGGGATTCCTTAGAAGGCATTTATGTCACTTGCAAGAGTTCGACAAAATAATTTCACCACTTGATTCATGTGTTTCTCGCCCCCAATGCATGCTGGGATAGGCTCCAGCACCCTGCAACCCTGAACATGATCGTAGTTCACTCAATGGGCCGATGGATGTCTGTGCATAAATAATGAATAATTTAGCAACTGAGCACTAATTATACATTTATCTAACTCTTCCTGTCAAGAGGCAAACCCTCCATTATTAATCAAAAACATGTGAGCACTGGGTAGCTCTTTTTCCAGTATTTTGAAAAAAACAAAACAAAATGACATGCATTAAGAACATTTGGCTGCGCTTTCTCTTTTAAAAGATGCTGTCAACTGTGCATTTAGAAACTACTGTATTATCAGAGACTGTAAGTAAACACATTTACTAAAAGTCCAATTTAAATAGATTCATTAATCACAGGCACATCAATACTATTACAGTTCATCAAAGGAGTTTAGGAAACGTATTTTCTATTTTTTTTTATGCATCAGACTGAAGGGTATCGTAGGAGTTGTGTTGTGCAATCCTGCCTAAAAAATATGTTTATGTTCATACATGATCAACATGGATAAAGAGTAAACGTTCACATAGAACAAATTTGCAAACTGTTAACTGGGCTGATATGGTTTAAATTCTTATCATCATATTAAAAGAGCTATTCATAACATGCTGACATCGTCCCTTGTCTTTTTTATTCCACGCATTCTTCTTTTTGGTGCCTACATTACCCACAATGCAACTCAACTGCCGACAGTTTGGTCTGAGTTTCGAGTGTGCTATGCTAGTAGCAGCTAAAGTAGCCTGAAGCTGCTAGCTACACACACAGATGAGGAGCGGGCTACAGAGGTCTAGTAAGCTCACTCCTTTCTAACTCCACGTCCCCCAGATTTTTTTCATTCAGCCACAACGTTGACTCAAGTGACATCTTGAGGAAATGTATCAGGTTTTGCACAGCTCCCTTTGGAGCCAGATAACGCTTTATACATGTTTTTATATATGCAGGGGAAGATTTCTCTTTAATGATGATATTTTTTATACCAATATATATCACAATATGGCAAATCCAAGCAAAATCACATTGTTTTAATTAAATTAAAATAATTAAATTAATCAAACTGATGTTTGAATCAATGAACTGAATTCTACTGTTATTTTTCCCAGGAATACGTAGCTAGGCCAGAGACACAGTGAGACATAAGTGATAGTGATATATTCAACCATTCAGATAAAGTGGAACTCTCTGGACATCTGACAGAGATGGTTTAAAACGAATGTACACAGACAGACATAACAGATAAGCGTGGCCAGGATCCAGAATACTGAACTCTACAGTCTAATGGAAAAGTCTAATCCACAGTGCTACATCCTCATGTAGAGAGCTACACCACACTAGTCTGATAGAGTGATAGATGTTAACCAAGACTCTTACACTATAGTGCCAACACACAGAGAGACTGTACATCTTGGTACCTCATCTTCTTCTCTCTCTCTCACACACACACACACACACACACACACACACACACACACACACACACCACTCAAAAAGCTCAAAAGCATGTGCACACATACATGAGCACTGAAGTCAAAGGGAACACTGAGGTTCTTCCCCCGGGGCTCTCCACTGAGTACATGTTGAAAAGGAGATTCCTCCAACATGATGTCAGCCCTTCACACAGTACACACACACACACACACACACACACACACACACACACATTTGTATTGACAACAAAGATGATTGGAGGGGGTGCTGTTGGCAATGACCAATCAGCTTACAGTAACCTGTGATGATGACGACTGTGTCTATCTCGTCTCCTCTCCTCTTCCCAACACCTCCTCCCTGTATGTCTGTATCTTTACATCCACCACCTCCTTCCAACTCCACCTGGCATGTTTCCTCTCTCTATCACATGTCACATCTATCCCTCTTCCTGTCTCCCTCTGCCTATCTTTCTTCCTTCCTGCTCTGTCTCATCCTGTTGCTGCAGGGTGTGTTTTTCTCCTTTTGGTTTATCACTGTCTGTTTCTCAATTTTCAGTTTCACTGATTGATACAGTGTTTCCCACTAATATGATGGACATGATGCATTTTATGTTACTCTAGAACAAATCGCTGCCACACTGGCTGGTCATGGAAAAGCCCTCAGGCTGCACTTTAGAGATCAAAGTGTAAACAGCTGCATGGAGTATGAATATTTTTCTTTTAGTTGTCTCTATCCTGGTTTTCACTGACGACGTTCAAAAGAACTACCTGCTTCCTCTTATTGACAGATTAGATACCAAAACAGTTGCGTTGAAATAAATGATCAATTAGTGAAACCGAAGCTAAACTAAACTTTCTAATCTCCCTCATATGCCTGATTAGTTGTAGTGTGTTGAGGCTGCTTAGGTATTACATGGACTGAAAGGCGGTGCAGGGGGGGGGGGGGGAGTAAATTTCCTCCAGCAGCACGGAGGTAGACATTTACTGAGATTTAACTGTAGACTTGGGAGTCTTACATCACCGGGAACACGGCAAAGTGAGAGAGAGACAGAGTGAGAGAGAAGGAGATGGAGAGTAATAATGAAGATACTCTTGACACTGAGTAACAATCTGGTTCATCTTTCCCGTGGTATCATTACTGTACACAACTTCTCTTCCTCTACTATCACCTCGGTTTCTTCATGTGTCTTCCAGACGTCTTTAAACCTTAAACCTATAATTACCTTACTAACTTATTCAACTGTGTGAGTTAATTAGGCGTCACTGTGGTTAGGGAAAACCACATTGATGTAGTCAGTCATATCCACTCAGGGAGAGTTCATTTATGTAAATGTATGCAACAGCACAGCCTCACTCAGCGCCACATCACACAATCACGTGCCTGTGATAAACCACTCCTGATTGACAAGCACATGGACAGCCTAAAGGTATGAGCAACATAGACTTGGATAATCCAACAGTGTACTGTTAGATGTTAAAAGAGGTAAATGAGACTGACAATCAAAATCGCACTTCATGCATCACTCATTCTTAAATCTAGAAATTAGAGGGAACGCTCAGCGACACCCAAAATCTAACCACTGTTTTCATAAAGGTTGTACGGCACATCAAAATTCACATTGGCACCACCCAACATAATGTTCCTTAATGAGTAAAAATTCAACAATGTTGTGTTTTTTACCATTCACATCAGTCTTTCCTTTCTGTGAATCTTTATTCAAATCTTGTACACTTGGTCCACTGCAAAATTTGACATTTGACAATTACATTTCTGCCTTTCTAATTGTTTGGGTGTTCCACTAAATTCAACATATTTGATCTGCCAAAATCTACATTTTTATACACACCCATTAAGGTTATCATGAATACTAAAGGCGTTTAGTACAGAAGAAAATAGATCTGGCTCACACTGTTTTATTTTGAAGACAATACAGCTAAGTAGACGTCTTCATGCCATTAGCTACTCTTCTTTTACCATTATGTCAGCTGGGGCTTCGGTTATAAGCTGCCAAGCTACGTTACCAAGCTAATGAAGCCTGAATTGTTCAGTTCATGTGAGCAAGAAGACAATCTTCATCAAATGACGAGCCATCAACTGATTTTCTTCTACCTTCTATCACCGAAGACTACGTTTTCCTGTTTGATGTGTCTCTTCTTCCAATACATTTCCAGCAGACTAGATGCTGCGAGACACACTGCTGCTTCCCAAGTCAATACTAGAAATTAAATTTTTAATGGAACTCTGGGATGTTATGAAAATGAATATGAGGACGAGTTGCCAGGATTAACACTCTTTACTGAGTAAATGAGCCAAGTCTGATTCTGTCAAGTGTAGCGCACTGCACAGACAGATGTTCCCCAAAAACGTCATTACTCAAATGATTCACATGCATTATTTACAGTGTATACTGTGATACACTTTCATACAAAGGAAGGTATCAAAAAAATAGTTTTTTTCTGTCAGAAGCCCAAACTTAAAGTAGTCAAACGGAGATTTAACTAATAAAACTAATAATGGCTGCATTTGATTGCTGTGCCTATTTCACAGAAGAATGACATTGCTAATGTTATTACTAACACCTGTGCTTTTCCTTCTTTGACAAGTTAAAATGCCTGCTGTGAAAAAGCGCGGTCCTGTTATTGTGCATGCGTTGTGCATGGAATAGAGCCATTATTCATGTGTTGTTCCTGCGAGTCAAAATGTCTGCTGTAAGAAAGGTGTATCTCAACCCCACCCCCCCGCACTGTATGTGTGGTTAATTGATGGCATGTACAGTATAGGTTTCCAACAGTCATTAATTTAACACTCCATTACAGCTCGTTAGAACTACAGGGAAAAACTCTCAGCTGAGGGGATCTGGCAATTAATGCAGCCAATGGGAACGCTTTATCTGGAGGAGTTTATTCTAGGGAGACTGAAGTCTCAAGTGTTTTGCAAAGCACAGCTTCATATACAGAGATACTCTGATATTTCTCTTTGGCAAAAACATTTCTGGACATCACTGCTAGCTTAGATACATAGGCACATTGGTGTCTCTCATTTACAATGGTCTACGGATTTACTGTCATGTTATACCTAATCTCTTCTGTAATGTGAACATCCTGTTGAAGTGAAGTCCTTACCCTGTACATCTTTCATCAATGAATGCAGGAGATGCTTTCTCGCCTCGGAACTGAAACTATGCTTACTTGCATTACATTGCACATTGTTGTAGAGATAAAGTTTAATGACATTGGATCATTGGCTGCTTAAAATGTATCTTAGATGTACTACAGAGACGCACTGATCTGCATGAACAGATGGATTGATAGATGGTGAACTAAGCTTTCTTTCATTTTAAATCACCACATCAAAATACAAAGGCTTCAATTGAATCAAAAAAGCTGAATTCTGAAAAGATGAGCTCCAAAAAGAAAAATCACAACACTTGAGTAGAAAAGACAAAGAACAGAAACAAACAAACAGAACTTGTGTTAGATCCAGGCAAAGTGTGTTGAAAGAACATGCATCACTCTACCTTGTGCTCATTTCTGGAATACTTTATCGAGGTTAACCCTGGGCAGAGCTATACCTGAGTAAAAGTGTACTACCAAATCTTTCATTTTTGGCTTTGATCACAGTAGTTTTTTATGCAATACAGAAAAGAACTCATTTACGGTTTCTCTATTATGCTCAAATGATACATTCAAAATTCTCACAGTCCCAAAAATGAAAAATTCTTCTTTTAAGAACCAGACTAGTTCTTTGTCATCTTCATTCATGTTCAAAATGAGAGTGTACTGTCATTGTGATTACAATAGACTACTAACACCAAAAAACTTCAAGAAGACCTTCAAAGAATCCTGAATCTTGTCCTAGAGATGCTCTAATAACAATCTTATTTTATGATAGATGATTATGAAACCTGGTTTGATTGACCAGACAGAAATTCACTGACAAAAATGATACTAAAATGTGTACTCTTTTACTTCTATCTTTTTGTGGGAGTTTCATACCTTGAGAATAAGGTAATTATTTGGAAATTGAAGACATTTCGGCAGTTTCACTGTTAAGACATGGTTTTAAGGTTAAGGTTAGATTTTGGCTTGAGTTAAGGCTAGCTTCTGGGTTTTTCAAAAATCGTCTGTTAATTATCTTTTAGAGAAAATGATGGTTACATAACCTTAACTAAAACCCTTAGCACCACATTTGTGTCACAATTTACAAAATGAACGTCCACAAATCCGCTTAGAAATCATAGAAAAAGATGCTCCTGTAAACTCTCGCCATTTTTATTAAAGTTATCCAGTTATAGTTGTCTCAGTTTTGTCTGAGGTGGGGGGGGCCCACAGGGTCAGACTTTAAAAACCTCTGATGTAAGCAGGAAAAATTCCACCAACTCTGAGCAAGTCTCCAAATTACACAGCTGCAGCCCCAGCAACGATTTATGTTTGTTTATTGTTTGTTTTCCTGGCTTGATTTCCGTCAAAGTAGCATGTGAGTGTGACACTGCTTTGCAGCTGACTTGTAAGTCCTGGGTGTTAGGCCCTTCCAACGACAATGAATGCAGCATGAGTTATGGCTAAAAATAAAAACCATCAAACGAGCAAACTGGGATCACCACCAACACTGAATCTGGCCCCATATTACAGGGACAGCATCTTTCCAATTATGCTGCAGAGGTAAAAAGCAGCTAGCATTGTGAATGTAAAACTATTGTATATGAGCAAACCATATGAGCTCAGCACCAAACAACATAAATACGGGAAATCTGGTCTACTCCTGTGACGGTGTCAGTGAGTGAGCGAGTGAGTGAGTGTGAGTGTGTGTGTCAGCATTGATGATACAGTGGAAATGATCGAAACCATTTCAAATCCTCTCTCTTGTGGAAAAGTAAACAGTATTTTTCCAGTCTTTAAGCAAATCTCCATTTCAAAGTGCACAAAATGCATAATTTTGTGCCCCCTTGCACCTTGTTACTTTGAAATGCTAATGGTGGCTGTGGTTCATGCTTGCTGGATGTGTGTGTGTGAGAGAGTGAGAGAGAGCGTGTGTGGTAGAGTGTGACTGGTTTGTATAGCCTTGCTGTTGACTGAATGACATCTTCGGCTCTCATTTGTCTCATTTGCTCTCATTTATCACATGCACACACACACACACACACAGACACAGCACACACACACACACACACACCCACAGAGTCATGCAATGGTCCATATCTATCTTGATGTACTAGGAAGGTGAGTGCTCTACCAGCCATTACTCCTCATATATCAAGTCATGACTCTGCCGCCTCCCTGGCTATTACACCTATACACACAAACACACACACACACACGCACACATACTGCTTTTATCTCTGCAGTTACTTAAGAAAAGGTCATGACCTATGTAGGGTTCATTAATCATGCGGCACAAACTGCTCCGATTGGTGCGTTCACATTTAACAAGGGGCATAGACTGACCTTTAAAAAAAAAGCGAGGGCCAGTGATGGGGGGAACAGTTGTTAGGGCCTGCAATATAAAGTGGTGATAAGCATTATAACAGCATTTAGCTCATTCTTGGTGTGAAAGGAAGGAAAGACAAGTGAAATAACAACTATGTCCTCCAGAATGTAGCTTCAGGCAGTTTGACTTTGTCTCCTCCCAGTTAATCTCCAGGTTTGTCCTAAAGTAGATGGGCTGAGGGTTTTGAAACAATATCACTCACTTCGCAGATCTATTCTCTCACTGTGACCTCTATTCCTTGCTCACTGTGTAAAGGATGACTTCGCTTTATATTAACATTTATACGTTTGGTTTTGAGTCTATTCAGGGCTGTGTGTGGGTGTGTATATGTGTGTGTTGGGGATCTCTGTTGGCAGCCAGATGAAGGCAGAGCTCTACAGGAGATGACAGTGAATAGGAAAAGAAGGGATGAAGGGTAGATATAGCAGTTGGGAAAACATGGTGGTTTATCTACAGAATATGTGTCCTGGGGGAAGAAATCGTAAAAATGCCTAAATGAAATTTGATCGCCAAGCCATCTCCAGGAAACGCAGAGCAAAAGCACTGGAGTAATGAGCCTATATGCAGACACAAAACAATGACAATTGCCACATTATACATCTGGGAACTCATTTATAAACACTGCATATGCATAAAAAAGGGTGTCTGATAGATGGATACACCACTTCCTATACAGAAGTTGGGAGTGAAACCAATTTAAACAAATTTCAGGAGCATGTGTGCAGCTATGAACAATGGGATACATCAACAGTAAAGTAGTGAAATAAAGCCGGATGTTTTAATGAGCCTTCTGACACAGTTCTCATCAAATCAAATTACTCAGACATCTAAGGCTAATCAGTGTTTGTTTTTTGTTTCAGAAACTAGATATGAAATGACAAGCAGCTAATGAAGTCTGATGTGCTCTTATGCACAAAAAAGGAACAGCGTCTTAACTTGATCTTTTTTTCTCTGTGTGTAAAACTCAGATCAGACCTTGAGATTATAGTAACCTGCAAAGACTGGACACCTCACACAAATGATTATTTCCACAAAAATGCACAGATTGTTTCAGTCTTGACAGTTAGAAAGACACACATGTTGAATGACTGAGTAAACACAAATGACAATATGGGGAGATCAGGTTAGATTTGTGGTGCCAGGCAACCTCCAAACTCCTGTAATCCCGTTCTTGTACCTAAAGAGAAACAGCCATCCATCATAAATAGTTTTTCTGGTCATTTGTAGTGTCAAGTTCACAGAGAGGAGGGAAGAAATGGAGGAAAAATATCGAGTTTGATGAGATGGTGCAAAGACAGGATAACAAGGACTGTGAACTGAGACAGTTGACAGCTGAGGGTGTGAACTTTGTAAAAGTGAGGTGAACTTCGGGTGAGCAGCAGTGCTGCTCTGAAACCTGATGAACTGGATTATGGAATCATTTTAGCTCCCGGCATAGTGCACTGTTTTACTAGTCGCCTGCTATTTTTTGACAGTTTTTAAATTATTTTTTTTTACTGCTATGAGATGTTGACAGTCCTATGCCACCAGTACAAACCAAACATGTTTCAAAAAATCTTTATGAGAACGATGGGCAGATGCTGTAAAGGTGTTATATCTGACTGTCAGCACCAACATGCCAAGACTGGAACGCACTTGGTCCAATTTGATGGTCTCATTAGTCTTGATGCCCAAATCATACTCTATACTATCTATAATCAGAAAATTGGATTGACCCCGCCTTTAGCAGATTCCTTTGTTGGTTTGCACATAATTGCTTCGGTGTAATCAATGCACAGTTTTATGAATTAGGCCCATGGAATCTGCATTAAAACACATTCTGATTTGAACATCAGGCCTGTAAACTGCAGTGGGCCAAACAAAGCTACAGTAGTTAGGCTCACTTTGGACCAGGATATGTTACTGAATCTCAGTCAAGTTCCAGTTAACAGTTTCATTACAAATGAAAACGGAACATTTCGCCGAAAGGTGACAAGTTTGCTGCTATGGAACATAGATCAACTACAAATATTTACAAAAATAATAAATCATTTCATCTTTGAAAAGATAAAAACCACCACTACACCATCACTAATATTCCTATAATAATAGGCCACTGGTACGTCAGTTAATTGAGGCTGTCCAAAGAAACACCTGACTTGTGTGTGTGTACGTGCTTGTATGTGTGTGTGCATGCTAGGTGTCTCATATGTATCTGAGACCCCAGAGAGCTGACTGGGAGACGTGGGGGGCAGGGGGGGTTGGGTAGCAGTGTGTAATGACTTTAGGGGCCAGGGTGTGGGCTGGATCAGGTGGCACATTAGGTGGGTGAACCACTAGTCTGCTGTGAGCACACACATACACACACACACACACACACACACACACACACACACAGGAATAACATAGGCAGTATTCGCAGATATACAGTATACAGTAATGTATACCAACTGACAGAGGCAGGAAGACACACATGCAAGTCATTCAAACACACCCACTGCCTGTTCAGATAATCTTGCATAACAAAAATGCGGTTTCCTCCCTGACCTTCTCCTGACTCGTCTTGACCTGGTAATAACCCCTAACCATTAGCAGACTGTGCGTGTGAGTGAGCGAGTGTGTGCACGTACACTCGTATCCTCAGCTGTTCAGCTCATTCAGTCCTCCCCAGTGTTCAGCTGCTTGACTGAACTGACTATTCTACAGTGTTTTCACAGCTCTATCTGAGCCTCCGTCACTTCAGATCTCTACAGGGTATTTTCTCATCTGCTGCCATTGAATTTTATTCAACTGTTAATATCCTGATCCCATTGAAGGACGCTTTTTATGAGAGAAAAGCACAAAGCATCATGAAACATAAAAGCTGTAGAGACCATTACTTTCGCCATCACCTACGGTAAATAACTGGCTGAAACTGAAGTTGTTATCCCTGTAGAACGGATAAGAAATAGCAGAAAATTTGTTTTTTTAATTGTTCTTACAGTTGTTCATTGTTCTTTTCTTTTGTTCTCAGTACTATCATCCCAACATTAGACTTCAACTTGTTTTATTTCCTAATCTTTCACTGTAGAGAAAACATCCTGATTTACTAATTTACAAAATGAACATCAGGCTATATTGAAGAAGACTTGAAACTAGCGATTGAGACCATAAACTCATTAGGAAAATGTTTACGGAGGTAATAAATCAAGTGAGAAGTAGGGTAATTTTCTCATAGACTTCTATACAATCTGAATTCATTTTGCAACCAGTGGAGTCACCCCCTGCTGAACATTAGAAAGAAGGCATTTCTTTTGGCTTCACTTTTCAGACCCGAGGTTGGTGCTTGGTACAAATGGCTGTTGTAATCAACCCTATTACTTTTGAAATGAGTTCTTAAACCAACATATTCTGTCTGTATCTGATGTTTCTTTTTTTTTTAACATCTCCCTCGACATACAGGACGTCCCTCAGTGGCTGGAGACGGGAGAGAGAGCTATCAGTAACAAAGACAAATATTCATCAAATCCCACCAGATGATGCATAATTCATAACATAGGAATTTGAATTATATATATCAATCATCAAATATTTACAGTATTTGCGTTTTTCAAGAACAAGCTCTAGATGTAGTCCTTCTCTGGATTGGTTCAATGACAGAGGGGAAAAGGACAAGAAGTAACATAGGATTTTGATTTCACAAGGATACAGAACCAGATGATTTTTTTTCTTCTTCTCCTCATGAGCTCATTTTTAAATTAATTAATTCTCTGTGTTATTGGACTTTTTGTTGAAATGAACTCGTGTCAGTTGGTTTGGTTGTGTGTACATAAAGCATTGTATTCTATGAAATGTTGCTTTTATTGTCTGACATATACACACTTTATGATATTTATAGCTTTAAACCACTGAACAGACTGATGGCAAATTAAAATCTGGTAAAAAGAGGATGAGGGAGCTACCCACTAGGGTTAAACCATTGTAAGCTGTTATATACACGCAGAAGCACATTTGCGCACAGTTGTCATCCAAGCCCACCTCATGTCAGACAAACAGATCTGCTTGATCTCTTTGGATTTCTAGCCAAGAAACATGGGTGGGCGAAACAATGGGAACATACAGTATTACAATATATTTCAATCCGAGCCAACAGACCTAAAATAAACACAACCTTTGTGAAGAATTACAATATTCTATGAGATGTTCATGTTTTTTTGTCCATCCCTGTTGAAATTGCCCCAATGAATAGTGGATTTATTCCTCCCAAAATAGATGGATTTGGTGAAGATAAGAAGCAGATTAACTCTGTGTGTGTGTGTGTGTGTGTGTGTGTGTGTGTGTGTGTATAGGTTATAATTCTTTTTAAAGGAGATTAAACCTTTATTTTGGCAAACATCTTACTCAGAAATGATCCTTCTTACATACACACACATGCGCACACACACACACACACCAACACAGTCATGCACTGTAGGGAAGTGTGATTGGGAAGTGGGCCAAATGAGAGGGATGGAGAGAAGTCGCCTACTGGGTAGAAGAGAGGGAGAGAGAGAGAGAGAGAGACATTGGACAGATAGAAAGATAGGGAGGAAGTAGGACAGATGTAACAGGCCACAGTGGGTCAGATAACGCCTCACTGATGGAGAGAGAGACAGACAGAAATCTGATCCTCCGATACCCTTTCTCTCTCTCTCTCTCTCTCTCCCTCTGTTCCTCTGTCTGTGTCTAGCTCTCTCTCTCACGGAGCCATTGAGTCTTGCAGTCGAGCATGCAGCTGACAGCAGCTCTCCCTCCGTCTGTCTATGGCAGCTCAGCAATACACAAGCCATCATACTGTATATAAGGGATGTAATGGTACACAAAAGTCACAGTTTGGTACATTTTGGGTGCAGCAGGGAAAAAGAATTGCAAAAGAAAAAAATGTATTTATTCATTTATTTCGAACAGCGGATCAATGGCCATAATGCTTTCTGTGAAAATGAAGACGCTCAAACATGGGTACTTTATATAGGCAATAAAAAAACAAGAGTTTACAGCCATCGTAGCAGCTCTGTGAGGCTGTACACTGCAGTGCTTTGAGCTATATGCTAATGTCAGCATGCTACCATGCTCACAGGTCTAGCAGGTATAATACTCACCACTTAGTTTATCGTGTTAGCATGTTACCATTTACTAATTAGCACACAAGTACACAAAGTAGAGCTGAGGCTGATGGGAATGTCATTAGGTTTGCAGGTATGTGGTCATAAACCAGTAGTATTGGACAACTACTGAAATTTTGACCTGATGATGCCACTATGGCACAATGAAAAGTTAAAGGATCACCAAGGTTATCTCATGGGCAACATCGATGTGTGTACCAAATTTCGGGGCAATCCATCCAATAGTTACTAGAGACATTTGACTAGAAACCACAAATGTGAACCTCGAGGTTTTAGGAAAAGATCACCCAAGTCACCGGAGAGATTTCTTCTTAGGACCATGAATGTCTGTACAAAAGTTCATGGAAATCCATCCAATAGTTGTCAAGTTATTTCGGTCTGGACAGAAGTGGCGGATTACAGTGAACATTACAATGAACTTAAATCAGAGCAGCTCAAGCTCTTCATATCCAGTTCAATGTGTTCATACTCAGTCAAGACTCACTAACCCTATTTTCAAATTTAGCCCTGGAGGTCCAACTATCAGTGGTGAGAGTGACTGCACGTGCAATGGATAATTCCTGGTGAACTGCAGCTGCATTGTGCTCTTTTATACAGGGCAGGCACAACAGACTGATGCACACATGAAGGAACATTACAGCAGGGCTCAAGCTCTGAGGGCTGAAGGCTGCAGATCTGTGATATACTGTATCTTTCAATTTTCTTGAAAGCACCCCACTAGACTGGGAACTTGATAAGAGAAATGGTTAATGAAAAAACTTGATAAGATAAGTTTGTAATAAAGGAAGTTGATTAGTTATAAAGAAGAAAAACTGGATTTGATAGGAGTCACAATTTAAAAGAAAGTAGATAAGAGGCATTCATGAATGATAAAGGGACTAGAGGATGAAAGTGGTATAGTGAAATACTTGGGTTGCTTGGCAATTTAGTATTTCCTGTTTACTGGGAAATGTATGTACATTATGGAGAATGGATACAAGATTTTCCTTGCTATATCTGACCGAGAGAAAATCCTCATCCACCAATAACACCATTTAACTCACATTTTTTGAGTACATTTTTATTTTCTTTACATTAAATGCAACAGAACAGACAACAGAAGCGTACT
The DNA here is from genome assembly GCF_043641665.1 of Enoplosus armatus. Taxonomy (NCBI): domain Eukaryota; kingdom Metazoa; phylum Chordata; class Actinopteri; order Centrarchiformes; family Enoplosidae; genus Enoplosus; species Enoplosus armatus. The sequence continues at coordinate 16,419,298 of NC_092190.1, forward strand.
TTTAAAGCGTGTAGCCAGCTTTAATGTAGAAAATGTACTAACCAATTGATGTTTTGTAATGAGCTTAAAAGATCTAAAAGGGGATATTTAATGGAGATACAGGCAAATTAGAGGGTAACTCGCATGCTAAATTTTCCACTGGGTTCAGTGGTTTGAGAAAAAGTCTTAATTGACTCTAAAAACATGCCATATTAACTGATAAAAAGGCCACATTAGAGTACAACAGTAACTTCGATGGAGGTTAGTGTATATGTATCTACTGAACCATTTCCCACAAGGGAATATGCAGTGGGGTTCAAGACCTCTTTCATTCTTCATTGCCTCAGTAATGGTCAAAAATGTGCTAATGGGAAAATGTTCTTTTCCTCTGTGCAAAACCAAGCATAAGTTCATCTGGGAAGAAATGTAGATTACACAACACCCTATTATACTGTAGGATTTCAATTGTAGGATAATGTGCAGACATCCTATAGAGAACACAGCGGGAGCAATAGAGGAGGAAGATTTCATGGTGAGAGAGTAGGAGGGTGGGGAGGCAAATACACAAGTGAGGAGTACTGTATGAAAAAAGGAAAGGGAGGGAGCAGGCTGTGGTGTCAGATGGAGCAGGCAGATGGTTGGAGGATGCATTTCCAATCAGCCTGGTGATAGGGGTGAATCCTCAAACACTAAATCCAGAGAAATCCTTACAATCAAACACACACATATCCTCACTACAGGCCAAGCTAAAAGTTACACTGCACCCACTAATAAAAGCGGCCTTGAGCACAATTGTATTTCTTCCTACTCATTCATTTTATGATACTTTGGGTGAGAGCAGTACCTGAATTACTGACGTCAATTTTAGTTTCAAGCTTGTACGTTTTATTGTATATTCATAAATGTATATTTGTAATTGATTCAAACGTTAAAAAGCAGTGTCTCACTGACCACTCTGGTTGAAAGTATCGTTTTGTGGAAGAAAATATTAAATGAAAAAGGAAAAATCTAATTATTTATCAAATCAGATCAAACCTCCACAGAAAACAAATGCTCGTCATCAGAGTAGAGCTGCAAGTAAAGATTATTTTCAGCTCTGGCAAACAGTGATGAGCATTTTTCACCATCTTCTGACACTTAATGCATCAAACATTTGGCCGATTTCTTAAGAAGATAATATGGCAGATTAATCAATAATACTTGTTAATGTAGTTGCAGCTCTAATCTAACTTTATATTGTGAGACATAAAACTGCTAACACATGTCCAACATGCAGTGATACCTTGTGTGGTCCAGTTCAATTACACTGTCGTTTTGAGCTGCTTCCTGTCCCTGCTTCTCATCTAGATGTTACACTAAATCATACACAAAGCACAGTTTCCTGTTTAAAATTCTAGAATGTAACTAAGAAAAAAAAAAGAAAAAAGAAAAAGAAGGCAGCCGGATTCCGGAACCATACCATGTCATAGTTCTCATGGCTTTGATGAGAACTATGACATCACAAGATTATATAGTAAAGCCCCCAGAATTCACTCATAGCTCAACACAAACACAAGTTGATCATACACATTGCAGACGCTGCACGTTGGCGACGAACAAACTAAGAAAATGGTTTACGTATTTAATGAACGAGGTGACCACGAGGACTTGGATGATGATCCAGACCAACAGCCAATGTTCCCCATTGCGATTCTTGTTTGGCCTGATCTGTCTCAGATTATAAACGACATTCTAAACAATTTAGATGACTCTTACATGGAGGACAATGACATATATTATTATGAAATCTTCCAAGATGAAGACATAGCGGCTGGTGCTGAGGTGGAGGTTGAAACTGAAGTCAACCAAAATGCTGGTGCTCAAGAAGAGAAGACAGAGCCACGCCCCGGCCCCAGCAAAAGAGCCAGGGAGAATGATGATGATGATGAGGAGGACGAAATAATCATCAAACGCTTCAGATACAACTGTGACTACATGTTCATAAACAACAACACACAGAACCAGCCTGAAGTTAGTGCTGAGGTAGAAACAGAGGTCAGCCAGTATGATGCAGATGCCGTGGATGACCCCCTGCCAGGAGGATCCAGGAAGAGGGCACGCGAAGATGACGAAGAAGACGAAGAAGATGAGGAGGACAGCAAAAGGTTCAAATGGGACTGGTATGACTTTCCTGAAAGTGATATTGAAAGTGATACTGAAAGTGATATGGAAAGTGACACAGACAATGAGTGATGAGTGCTGAGTGCTGAGTGTTGAGTGATGTGATGTGTATACAAACATCCCTTCTACACGGAAAACTATATACATCTCATGGATGCATCATCCCGTCAATGTGATGCACCCATGAGATGGTGACAGCAACTCTCACAAATCGCACCTTCCCTCTACACCACGTCACTTTCTACTCTGTAGGCCCCAATTAATCCTCCACAGAAAACAAATGTTTGTCATCAGAGTAGAGCTGCAAGTAAAGATTATTTTCAGCTCTGGCAAACAGTGATGAGCATTTTTCACCATCTTCTGACACTTAATGCATCAAACATTTAACTGATTTCTTAAGAAGATAATATGGCAGATGAATCAATAATACTTGTTACTGTAGTTGCAGCACTAAACTATCTTTATATTGTGAGACATAAAACTGCTAACACATGTCCAACATGCAGTGATACCCCCTTGTTCCAGTTCAATTACACTGTCGTTTTGAGCTGCTTCCTGTCCCTGCTTCTCATCTAGATGTTACACTAAATCATACACAAAGCACAGTTTCCTCATGGCTTTGATGAGAACTATGACATTACAAGATTATTATATAGTAAAGCCCCCAGAATTCACTCATAGCTCAACACAAACACAAGTTGATCATACACGTTGCAGACGCTGCACGTTGGCGACGAACAAACTAAGAAAATGGTTCACATATTTAATGAACGAGGTGACCACGAGGACTTGGTTGATGATCCAGACCAACAGCCAATGTTCCCCATTGAGATTTTTGTTTGGCCTGATCTGTCTCAGGTTATAAACCACATTCTGAACCATTTAGATGACTCTTACATGGAGGACTATGACATTATATTGTTATGAAATCTTCCAAGATGAAGACATAGCGGCTGGTGCTGAGGTGGAGGTTGAAACTGAGGTCATCCAAAATGCTGGTGCTCAAGAAGAGCCACTCCCCGGCCCCAGCAAAAGAGCCAGGGAGAATGATGATGAGGAGGAGGAGGAAAGAATCACCAGACGCTTCAGATACAACTGTGACTACATGTTCATAAACAACAACACACAGAACCAGCCTGAAGTTAGTGCTGAGGTAGACAAAGAGGTCAGCCAGTATGATGTAGATGCCGTGGATGACCCCCTGCCCGGAGGATCCAGGAAGAGGGCACGCGAAGACGACGAAGAAGATGAAAAGGACAGCAAAACGTTCAAATGGGACTGGTATGACTTTCCTGAAAGTGATATTGAAAGTGATACTGAAAGTGATATGGAAAGTGACACAGACAATGAGTGATGAGTGCTGAGTGTTGAGTGATGTGATGTGTATACAAACATCCCTTCTACACGGAAAACTATATACATCTCATGGATGCATCATCCCGTCAATGTGATGCACCCATGAAATGGTGACAGCAACTCTCACAAATCGCACCTTCCCTCTACACCACGTCACTTTCTACTCTGTAGGCCGCTAATTGATCCTTCGTTCAATTTTGACCTGCATCATACAACAACAGAAAAAAACAGCCACCAGCCACCTCTCGACACCCATCAAATGGCAACTTTCAATTAGGCTAAATGGCAACTTTCAATTGCTTATAGAAAATGTAATTGAATCAAAATTCAAATAAAATTAAAAAAAAAAATGTAATTTGACTTGCTTATAGTATGTTGCTAAAATCTAACTGTACTTAGTCATGATTTATCAGTGGTACCATTCTGTATGGTCATATGTAGGGCCTGACATGGACTAATTAGGAGACCATGGGCCCCTGGGCTTAAATACTGGGCCCACAGATTGTGTTTATTCTAAAAATGAACAGTTGCTGTAATCAGACAGCAAACTCCCAAGTATCAATATGGGACTAAAAAAAAACAGTATCAGTCGGGCTCTATCTTTTCTAGTTAGAAAGAGCAGATCACTTTAGTATCAAGAAAACACTTAAATGAATAAAAAGCTACACGGTTATAGCAATGTAGAGATGTTTTGAAATAGGTGAAGCTGCAATGGAAACAAGTGTAATAACCAAATGTCCAAGTAAGACTCAAAACCTTAGCTAAAACTGAGTTTAACTGAAGTGTGCGATTAAGAAAAGTGCCAGAGCAGGTAAACATCAGTGCATGTGAGTGAGTGGGTATGTGTGTTTCCATCGGGTGGGGAGGGATGGGTGGGTTGTCAATGTCCTCACTAGGCTGCAGCTGCTTATTGACATCATTACCGTAGGACAGCTGAGGGCAGCTGCGAGGCCCCAGAGAGAGGGAGAGAGAGACAGAGAGAGAGGGGGGGGGGGGGGGGGGGGGGGGGACTTAGGTCACTGAACCAAACCTTTAAGTCTCTCTACCTTTCTCTGTCCCTTATGCGTATTTCTCTTTTTGTCCCTGTGTGTCTCTCTGTAGCAACCACAACCTTTTCCTGAACGAACAGAGTTAAACACAAACTTTGAAACGTTTAACTTTGGGGCCTCACACACATGCTGCCAAAAATACAGCGTGGAGAGTAGATTGTCGTCATAATTGTGGTTCAGTCAGTCTGAGGTGCACTCAACCAACAAGGATTAGGTTTTACTCTTTCCCACACACTCTCACACACGATACAACATGTTGTGTATTTACTATACACATGTCCACGGAGCATCTGAGATAGACAGAGCGTGTAGGTAGAGTATAGCTGAGGAAACCGTGTGTCTGTGCATGTATTTGTGTGTCGGAGTAGTCTGGCTAAAACCACAAAGCCAAGGGAAGCTACTGCTGGTACAGACGGACACATGCAGACACACACACCTTCCTCCATCTGTCTACTTAAAGGGTCAATCATAAGCTAATTCACGCAGAGAAAGCGAGAGAGCCTGAGAGGATGTGTCCTGCTGGGACCGAAAACACATTCACATTCACTCACCATGTGAATTGAGCTGGTCTGAACCAGATTATACTGGACTGAAATGGGATTATATTGAACTGAATCATGTGGATCTAAAACAACTGATTATACTGAATTGGTGGATTATACAAAACTGGATTATACTAGACAGATCAAGACTATAGAGGAGTGAGAAGGAATAGATAGAAGTGACTTAAAGTAGACTGAATCAGATGATACTGAATTGAACCTAGTTTTATTGCACTGGCATGACACTTAGTGGAATTACTGGTAATAGAATAATACAATTAATTTATTATAATAGCGGCATATCAGCTCATATACGTATACGTCCGTACCTTCTGTTCCAATTTCTACCATTTCACTCCAGCCCTCAAACTCACATGAGTTGCATCAGAGCCTAGGTTTTTAAAATGTATTACTTTAGTCCAGACTAATCCTGAAACAATTAATCACTTAGTGCATTAGTCAGACAGCAGAAAAATAATAGCCAATTATTTTAATAATCAATCAGCGGTTTAAGCCATTTATCAAGAATATAAAGGATTTGTGGCTTTAATCTGTTTTATATCATTGTAAACTGCATATCAGGGTTTCCCACAGTGTATTAAATGGAGGTGAAGAACCTTGCCTGAAGTAAACATCAACTCCACTGAACAAATTCCTGGGGGAAACGCTGAATTCTTTGGGTATTGGACTGTTGGTTGGATACATTTGAAAATGTCTCCTTCGGCTCTGAGAACTTGTGGGCATTTGTCACTTTCTTGTGACATTATATTCGAGCTGCAATGATTATTCAAGTCAAGCAGTTCAAGGACGTCACTTTGGGCTCTGGGATGTTTTTTTTTTACATTTCATAAACTAAACGGTTGATCAAGAAAATAATTGGCAGATTAATCGATAATGAAAATAATCGTTAGTTGCAGCCTTGGTGCAACTAGACAGGGTTTATGCAGTTCACTTGTATCAGGCAAAAAAACCTTCCCACTTAATTACTTTACTTCAGTTAATTTCAGATAAATTAAAAATTCAAGTTTAGTTAACTTCTTTTATTTTCATGTCATTTTATTGGGCAGTATGAGGCTTAAAGGAGAAGTCTGGTGAGATTCTATTTTTTTTTATCATTATTATGTGTATTATCATTATCAATGAACCCAATGAAAAAAACAAAAACCAGCAATGAATTAACTATAACACATACTGCCTATGTAGCCAAAGTCTGATATAGCTTATTTCTCTATGGCGTAGAGTGACTGACAAAGGTGTCCTCCCTGGAGCAGGGCAGTAAATCCCAGGGTGCTGCTCAGACCCTGATCTTCAAAAAGCTAAAAAAGTTCCCCACAGGGAGCAATAGAGGAGCTTATCATTATCTGACATTAAATTGGTTTAGTTCATTATATTTCACTGTGCTCTTTGTGGGACAGTGCTGTGAAATACCTCAGTCAGATGGCAGGTCAAACAGAGGTGTCCAAGGAGACACACACATGCACACACACTCTCTCTCTCAGACACACACACACTGGCAGCTCAGATACCACATATAGGGAAGCCTCAGCCCTACGAGCACAGACCAGACTGGCTCCAAATGTCTCACACACACACGCACAGATGTCTGTAGACCACCAGTGGGACACCAGACTACCCCACCTGTCCACTTATGGACCACCAGTGGCTAATGGATCTGTGTGTCTTGCCGTGCGCCGGAGCAAAAAAGACACTACTGGAAAACTAATCAAATCAAAAACAAATTGTATCTGCATGTTTTGTGTGTGTGTGTGTGTCTCATGAGCCACACGGCAGTCATAAGATTCAATTATGAAAAACAAGAGATCTTTATTCACGATTGACAACAGCAACACACACAAACATCTGCAGGGTTCAGAGCCATCTGTTGTTACAGACTGCTCAATCAGCCTGGTGTGTGTGAGTGTGTGTGAATGCCACATATCTTCCTGTTAGACATAAACCATTGTCTTCTGAATGTGTGTGTGTGTGTGTGTGTGTGTGTGTGTGTGTGTGAATGTGTGGTTTCTGAGAGTATGTGCAGCTTGTGGCTGGGAATGTAGCCTGTCTGCAAACAGGAATGTCTGTCAGCAGAAATTCTTTGCTTTATCATAGTGAGAATATGCAGAACTATACTTAAACACACACTCAAGCTGATTACTGTCTCCACCATATGGGAAAAAAAGAAGTAGAGAAACATTAACCCATAAGCTGTCTTAAAAAATTGATGTACTGCGACAGTTATGAGAAGATTCCTGGAAGAATGAAAGAATTTCAACACGGCACGGAGTAAAGCACTGCTTCAGAGATATGACATTTGCCTATAAATCAATGCATCTATAGTTTTTTGCTGTCAACTTTTTATGGATTTAACAATGCAGAACTGACAGCTGGAGCAAAATGTTAACATCCCAACAACAAGACCTCAACACTTAGACATTGAAGGCTAAATCAATCAATAAATGAATACATAAAAGAGCTTCACCCACTGAAACTTTACACATGATCCAAAAAGAAAACAGCAGTAATGTGATCTGTAATCTCCCTCTTCATGATGTCACCTTCACACACACTCGTCCATTCTGCTACTGTATTCAGTATTGTATTCGCTTTGATGAATGTGACCGCAAGTTTCACACACTACTAGGAGCCCAGATTATGTAAAAGCTTTATGTAGTATGAGAGCTCAATGCTAGAGGCACAACAAAGTCACACTGTACTGCAGTTTGTTCAGACATCATTCACAGTTTAGCTGGCTTTAAGCAGGCTGTTTCATGAGGTGAATTAGACACCCATTCATTCACCTCTGATGGGTGTGATGCAGATTGTTTGATTACACACAACAGAATTGGGACTACAACTAACGATTATTATTAATGAACCTATCTATTAGGGCCACAACCCTGCAGATTATTTTCTTGAGTCATTGTTTTGTCAGAAAGTAGTGAAAACTTACCACACAGCCCAAGGTGACATAATAAGATGTCTTTTTTCTGACAAAACCTAAAAGGAAAGAAAAGCGTCACATTTGCATATTGGAAGTTGGAACCAGAGAAAGTTTAAAATGACAATTAATTGATTATCAAAGTAGTTTCTCTTGATTGACTGATCAATTAAGTGAGTAATCTGTCGGCTGTTTTTCAAATTAATTAATTGTTTATGTCTTTCGAATAGTGAAATATGCATATCACAATATCCTAAAGCCCAAAGTGGTTTTCAATTTGCTTATTTTGTTCAACACTCCAAGACACTCAAAATGATTAATCATCATCATATGATTAATTACTTGAAAGGTCATCAAAATGATTTACTACCATCTGTCTATCACCCTGTTTGTATAGGAACACCTTCACTTTGTTAATGTAAATTAAAGGCACCCTGGTGGCCTCTGGGTTTAAGGAATTGACCTCATACCGGTAATGTCCTCTGTTTGAATGTGGCTGGCAACCTTTGTTGCATGTCATTCCCCATCTCTCTCTCTATCTCCCTTTATTTCCTGTCTGACTTCCTACAGTTCAATAGAAGCAAAAATGCCAAAAAGACATTTTTTATAGTATTTGTAAGTGTAGTAGTTGTAGTAGTGGTGGTATTATCTTGGGTTTCAGTTTCAGTGTCTTTCATGCTCTAAATCTAATTCTGTATTCAGACAAGAATACAAATCTGGGAGAACACTAACTACTTCTACTTTTTGGCATGGAAACAGACAATCTGGAAGAAGTTAACTATCAGCAGAAATACCAGCTACGATAATAGCAATTGCCAACAAAACAATAGTGTTGGCCTTAAAAAGCCCACATCAGCTGGGTACCGCTGTGTGTGTGTGTGTGTGTGTGTGCGTGTTTGCATGAGTGTGTGTCTATATGCATGCACCGAGGGACATGAGTGACTTATCTGGGACGGGGACATCACAGGAAACAACAGCGGTAAAAATTCAATTTTCTGGTGGCGATAGAAGAGGGAGCGAGAGCGTGACTGAATAGGCGTGACTGCAGAGGTTTTCCTTTAATACAGCCAAGATCATACAATACACAGAAGAAGAGGCCGCCAGGAAAAGCCTTCCTGCTGACATTGTTTTATGTCTTAAAAAGTGTGGGAGAGTGTGCGTGTGTGTCTAAAGCTTCAGCAGCTGAATTCAGCAGATATAAAAGGAGCAGTGTAGCGTCACTCAAAACCAGAGGGAGAGAAAAGAGAGTGCAGGGAACAAAGAGGAAATAAAACAATGAGGCAACAGCAGAACTGGAGAGTGGACATTAGTCAATTGAAGAGGATAGCTGCTATTGTAATGTGTTTACTTTTTAATCACTTTTTAATCACAGGGTGTATTTTTATTTTCTGACCTGTGATGTCACAGCAGGTGATGTCCATCAGCTGTCAAAGGCCTGTTGTAGTGTCACTGTTTGGGTGCATGCAGGACGAGGACCATAGGGGGCTCGAGCCTTCCCCAGCATGCCTTGAACAACGGGCAGGGAAAAAACCCTAGACACCAAGATCCACACCTAGGGTCAATTTTCAGTTTTCAGTCAGAGTGGGACATCAGCATGGGCCACTGGCTAATTGCTGGTTGTTTTGTGAGTGGCAGTGAGGCTGTCAAACTTATTGGCCACTGTGGGCAGTAAGAATATTTTCCATACATACTTTAAACTCTGCTGCAGCAATGCATCACAACTTAAATTTAGACCACCACAGCAAAACATCCTGTTCTCAGAATAATAATAATAAAAAAATAAAAAGCCTCGGAGAGACAAAGCAGGGTCTCTCCCCTTGAGTCTGAGACACTAAAAACTTGCCAGCTTCGCAAAGATATGTAAACACACAGTGAGAGCAGCGAGAAGCCGAGACTGGTACTATTGTTAAACCCTCTAAAATATAGCCATTTTTCTTTGTCCCAGTAGTCACTCTTCAAAGTGTATACTGAGAATATCTATTAGGGGTGTTTGGAAAAGGCGTAAAAATGCAAACAAAAAAATTCTGCAAGAAGTGTTTTTTTACAGGAGCTTGCAGCATCACTCGGGTTACAGTTTCAAAGCAAAAAACTGCATTACAGCCAATTAAGCAAGCATCATGTCTGGGTTTATCTTTGTCAGTTATGTTATTGTATGGTAATGCAGCTGGAACAAACAACTGCTTTGAAAAGTTTGCCCGTGTGCTACAGTCACTTTAGTAAGAAGCTGTGGCATCTGAGGGTGCTAATTTCATGAATCAAGGGGCATGGTGGTGATGTCGGACTACTTTTGGTGTCTTAGTGGCTGCAGGTGTGCAAGGTGAGAAAAACAGGATGGCATTATCACACATTCTCAGTGTGCGTTAGGGGCTGGTAATAGGTAATCATGATAACAACCACATCGGCTCTTCTCATTCGCTGTAAAAGCAGTGTGCTCTCCCAGCATCGTGTACTGACAGTTTGGTAATGGAGAGTGGAGAGGAGCTTCTCTTGAGAGGAAACTTGTCGGGGAAGTGCAGTGTTGCAAGTTTAAGTATAGAGCAGTGCAAATGTGCTGCCAAGGATAGAGGATGTCTCTTTTTGTTCATATTTCTAGACTCATTTAACGTCCATAGGTCACCAGGATTTCCATATGTAGTGATTAGCAATTTTATTGGGAATCACAACAATAATAACCACAGCTGCAAGCAACACTGTAGTACAATAAAAAAAAAACATAAAAGAAGTTTTGTGTTTTACAGCCTTTTTTTGCTCATATGATCATTAAAATAAAATTGAAAATGACATCTTCATGCATTATTACGGCAGTACTGCCAAAATAAAACAGGTAAATCTCTATTGAAATTATACATGTGATGCTTCAGGCACTACTCATAATAATAATAATAATAATAATAATAAATTTTATTTATAGAGCACTGTTCATGATACAAAAACATTTAACATAAGTTAGCTCATGTCAGATCTGTTGGAAAGAAGCAAACTCACACAGCTGTTGCCCCTTTGTCAAAAACCGAGCTATGACTTGCTGTGATTTGCACAAGAGCACAGAGGTTTGTGTAGTTATTTCTCAACAGCCTGGTGCTGCAAAATTTAATGAAAGGAAACACAGTGGCTCTGGTCTGCATAACTTTGACAATGTAAACCTCTCAAATGAGTGACTTTACATAAACACATACCTGCTTCCTTCAGCTGAAAGGGAAAGCCTTCCAGCTGTTGTGTGTGACAAACGCTGGAAAGAATTAAACATTGATCCAAACTCTGCCTTCGTTGCAACATTGCCATAATAAAACTGTGGTAAGACTATACTATTTTTCTGTACAATTACATGTTTCAACTGGGTGCTTCTGCAGCTACTTAGTAAAGTGAGTCACAAAAATACTGAAGAGTCACAGGTGAAGACATAAACCTTTTTTTCAGTCTGTCAGCCTTGTAATAATAAAAAAAGGTAAGCTATGCATTCAAATGTTTTGCAATTGTATCATAAATTTAGTTTTGTATTTGATTTTATTTAATCTCTATTTTATGCAAGACACTGTCAGTTATCTATTTCTCAGGATACAGTTATGGTAGTTCAGTGTCTTCCAGTGTGTAATCTTCCAACTGGTAGCTTTCAAAACTGGTTTCAAAGCAGCTTCTATTATAGCACTGACATGCATTGATTTTTAATTTATTCCTAGGGATCTGTTAATATAATATAATATAACAACACGGTTTTCTTTCTTGTCAATGGAACTGAACAGAGCTGGGATACTAGGAAGACTGGGGCAAAAGAGAAAGAGGACGCATGAAGGAGGGCGAGATAGAGAAGCAGAGTGCGTTGATGAAGAGAGAAATGGGGTTAATGTATGAAAGAATGTGTTTTCAGAGAGGAAAAGGGAAAGCCATGACTGCAGGGTCCGACACTGTCCCAGTTTTACCACAGTGCCAGTATCTCCTGTGGCTCTCCAGCACATTTCCATCCAGTTGATTAATGCTGCCATCGCAACCATCGCCAGCCTCTTTGAAGACTGAAAAAAAAAAACTATGATGATCCACATAAATTTTCTGTTCAACGCTGCACTCAGTTTTAGCCTAGTTTTAGTCTTGATTTCCTGAGACAAACAGTTCTGGGACATGATGGCAGGATGGTGGAAGTAGGCCATGACAGCGCACTACAGCTCAGGTTGGTCTGTAACAAATTACATGTATGGCAGAAGTTAAAGTTTGAAAAAAACAGTTTTCAGTCACTACATTTTGTGTCAGTAATTTCTTTAAAAATATATCAAAAAATATTTTTTTTTTCTATTTTCAGTAATTTAAGTAACTCCTTATGAGCAGAAATGACTTCCTCTCAAACAGATAGAATCTAAAGTTTGTTTGTTTTCTGCGTGGGAGAGTTTTCTCTTTTGCAGCTCTGTGTGACAGACTGATAAGGCAGAATATGGTTGCATACAAATCTTTAGTAGCTTTAATGAGAGCCAATATTGACAGCGTTTGTCTAACTCTAATGGGAACTAATCTATCCCAGCACACAATAGCTTGGCTCTCTGTGAAAGAAAGCTGTGATAGAGACTATTTCTGGATCTTTGATTTTAAGGCTGCAATTTGGAAAAACATACTATTACTATTTCAAACATTTCATAATCATTTCAAAAGTAACAAAAGTTCTTTATTTTGTGTTCAACCCCTTACAGATAATTTAACTTACACGTTTATTTGAAAAGTGTACAACCCTTCCTACAATGTTATGAAACTGGAAACTGGAGGCGTAATGCATTTTGCTGTTATTCCCGGTGTATGAAAATGCTGAAAACGAGATGAAAGAAAGGAATTTGATACTAATTCCTAATTGATTCCTCTGATCAGTCACAGCCTCTGTTTGGATACACAAGAGAAAGACACAAGGAACTTCCATTACAATAATGTCACTAATATACTGGAGAATAACCTGTGTTGAAATCACAACTTTGGTTTGTATGCAAACTGATTTTTTACATGAACATGATTCTGCCATATTTGCATTAGCAGAGGGATTCCAACAAAGCACTCCTAATTTCTCTAGCAGACAAACTGTGCACAGGCAGAGGGGGATGAAACAAAACCAAATATTACATGAGAGTGCCTGATATCAGACAGTTCTCTCACAATTGTCATCTCATTTCACTCCATTTCCATCTTCAGCCTGACATCGCCTCCACTCTAACCAATTTTCCCTAAACAATCACTAGAGACCAACGTATCCGCCTGAACAACAGCTTGACAATGGTGTTAGTCCCGCCCATGGTGCTGATTGGCTAATCGTTAGTCCTGGACCCCGGCAAGAAAGAGACAGGAGAGTGAAAAGGCAAAAGAAAGTGCTTCAAGTTATAGTTATATATGGTCGTCATGACAGTAACAAAGAGGAAATAAATGTATGCAATGCCAGTTCTGACATGTCTTACATTTTCAGATTAAAAGATGATGACATGTCAAAAACCTTGCAAACAATGTTTTGCCCTTGATGCAGATGGAAAGGCCACCATAAATACCACTTGCCACTTTAACTGAAGGTCTACATGGTTCTCTCTATGTTAGAAAGGCCTACTATCAGAACCTGTCAAAACCTTATTACATAACCGTAAAGATGCATGCTGGTCAAGCTACAAGGCTGCTTTTCTTAGTTTAAACAAAAGACCGATATGGGACATACTATGAGGTTTCCTGATGACAGCGATATGCAGCTTGTGCCAGACGATAGCATGATGACCTATGGTGTTTTAATAGAGCTGGCAGGACTGGGCAACGCTTGAGATGAGTTTGGACCTCGGCCAGTTGTCTGAGGACAAATGAAGAGAATGAATGGAGAGCTGAGTGGAGAAGTGGCTGCAATCATTCCCTAGAAGTCTCTCTCCAAGCGGACAAACATCACTCAAAAACAGAGATGAGAGAAATGAAAGAGAGAGAGCAGAGAAAGGAGAAAATGAAACATGAAAGAGACGACAGTGATGCACAGCGGCGGAGCAAGACACTGAGGGCTTTAGTATTCACAGAGAATACTAACTTTCAGTTTGAAGACTGTCAACATTTGTGCCAGTTAAATAAAGTGTTACATTATCATTACACTGGCAGCCGTCTTCAAACACCATCTCTTGTTAGATGTTCGACTGTGTATGATTATATGTGTATATATGTGTTATATATGTGTATAGATTTTACATTGTATTTTGCTATGTTTTATAATTGTCCATGAGAGTACTATTCAGCCTGTGAGAATAGTTGAGTAATGTCTTCTGTAGCTTTGGAGGAGTTTAATGAAGTCTGAAATATATACGAAGAGGCTCATGTCAAGTATTGTTACCTGTACTGCTATTAAAGGCTTTGCTAATGCGGTGACATAGCATGGCTGTAGGTTTTTCATAATAAAAGCATCCTGCTGGTTCGTCAGCAGGAGGATTTAACACAAATCATAAATAACAGGAAGTGTTATGTCAACATTAGCAGTAACTTCACACAGTGTTAATATGTCTGAGATTGTAGGCTGGTGGTAGGCTGTGATAGTGTGAAGGGAGAGAAATGTAATTGTAGCCATTTGATTACTTCCTCTGTTTACATTTACTGGAGTTGAAGATACATGTAGTCATATTCATATCACTCCTGATTTTTGTTTATATCAGGTTTGGCAATATTATTCATATTACTGCATATGGGTGAAATGAATGTATACATATGTTAATCTTCATTCCGTTGTATTTTGTTATTCTTTCTTCAGTTGTATTGCATGACCACTGGAATACCTCTATATGTGTTACTGCAAAGGGAAGAAGCAAACAGCATATCAACCATCTCCACTACAGTTATGTGCATCCATGAACAGTTCTGCTTTCTTCCAGCTCAGGTACATTTCACAATGCGGTAAATATGAGCATGCTTTTTCATTGTCATGCTTTCCTAGCATGACAGTTACACAGATGTCACAATGTATCATAGGTCACTGTATGGTGTATGATAGCATTATGATGAGCAAAGTATCCTCTCTGTATATTATATACAGTATATGGAGGATATTGTTAAGCACAGCCTTTGGGCCGGTATGTCACTCTTGTTGTCAGGCTGTGAGACAAAGGAGGGAAAAAAGCAGAGGGATAAATGATGGAGGGGGAAGAGTGTGCGAGATTGATTCCAGCTGGGATTTACAACAGAATAATAACTGCGACATCTCTATCTGTCTCTCTGTAAAAGAGGTGTGGAGTGGAGATGACGGACTTAAAGTTTCATCACAAACACATGCACGCACGCACGCACGCAGTAAAAAGCATATGACTCATACAGGATAGAGGATTGAGCCACATACACACACGTTCACATAAACTGATAAACCACAACAACAGAGTCAGGGCTGCTCCGGGCTGAACATGACTCAACACATTGTTCGTGCAAAAAAAAAAAAAAAAAGCCCCTTAAAACAGCTCCTGAATGAGTTGATAAAGCGATGCGTGTTTCATTTCCGTCACTACCCCTTTTTGCAAACTTAGTAACTTCCCTGACATTAATTAGCTAATGAAGTGAGAACAGTGTTGGCAGAGTCATTTTCTCAGGTTAAATGACTAAATGGGACTGACTAACAGTGAGGCTGTACTTTTCCTGTTTACCCAATTAAAGTCTGTAGTCAGATTAGGACATTTTTCCACCCAAAGTTGGTATTATTAGTCATGTGGTAGTTTGTTATCTGGTTTACACTATAAATGAGAAGATATTTCTGGTGTTTTATATCACAATTTATTTTAAAAATAAGCTCTTATGTACTACAACAGATGATCACACACATAAAACAAAAAACTTAATAACTAATTGGGGTCTTAATTACAATTAGCTTGGAATCATTAATTAGACATTTCGTAAGATGATAACACAGCATGATCATATCATTACAATACAATTCTACCAAAAGTTAATATACAATTATATTGAATATTTGTTTTATGTCATATCTGAGTCCATATTGGATGACATTGCTACAAAGTGAAGGTTCAGACTGAGTCACCAGCCGTGTTTGTATAGCTGCTTCCATTTCCCACCATTGGCAGTGTAGTTGTGAACTGTACTGGTACATGTAGTCCCTACACATGACGTTGTTTACTATAAAGTGTTATCAGCAGGTGGATGTGATAAGCACCTTACACTAACAGCCAGGTAAACACACCTTATTCTCCCTGTGAGCTTCTTTTCAAAGTTTCCCAATGAAAAGCTCAAACATCCTCTTTTGCATACGGGCAACATGGACTCATTAATGGTTAAAAGAGAGTTGGCCTCTTTGCCTTTTGGCTTCTTTGTGTGTTTCTGTATATTACTTCTCACAAGGTTGTTGTAGTTCGAATTGCCAACCCATTATCTCTAATTACTGTAAATGTGTGTCATGCATCATTAACACATACAAATCGTTCCCACATTCGGTGTGATATTTGATTGCAATTATTGTAAATAAACAAGATAGTGCCAAAGACACTGGCAGCCTGTACCAGCCTTTACAGTACATTTTATACTAGTGACCTATTTGTAAATTTCACTGACATTCCTATATAGCTTTAACAAATTCCATCGATTTTATCATGTGGAATACAGGATGTCAGGAAACCTTCACTACTACAAGCACATACATTTCGCTGAACATCAACCCTTACCTCTGTCTTCATGATGAGAGTTGATTTATATAACAGTGATGTAAATTTGAATTCCAGACTGGTCTGTTGATACATATGTCTCATCATCTTCTCTCTCTCTTTCTTAAAATGACACTTAATAGCAAGAACAAACAGGTCAAAGGTCAGAGATTTAGTGGCTGTACCACTCAGTACCTGAGAAAATGGCAACTTAGTGTCTCTGTAGAGTAAAGCTTTTTACATTTAAGAGCAGAGAAGTTTGACGGCACCAGTGTTTCCATTGTTCCCAGTCTAAACAGAACACAGCCGGACTGAGGGTGGTATTTGACCTCACTTTTCTGTGCTTACATAATCCCTGTCCTGGAGGGAGAAAACTCCCTCTTATACACACACACACACACACACACACACACACACACACACACACACCAGACCCCAAGCCAAAAATTCACTACATGCCACTAGGCTTTTGCGTTTTACTTCCAACTTTCCCTGCACACTCCCTGTCCTTCTAACAAACTACCATGACCAGCTACACACCCCTTAAACACACACACACACACACACACCAGCCTCATTCTCTAACCTCAAGTCCAGCACTATAAAAGGTTGAGACATTCTGCTTAAAAACATACAGCAGCCAAGCAACACACACATTCGCACGATGAATTGTACACATGCACACATACAAACCACCACCAAACACCACACCAACATGCCTATGCCAATTCAAACATACACACATAGTATTTAAGCATAAACAAAACACACACGCGCGCACACACACACACACACACACACACTGCCAGGAGGGGATGTTTGGACACAGACGTCAGAGTGGAAAGCTGATCACAGTTGTACTGCAGCCATGAACACTGTGGATCAGTGTGTCCTGAAATAACCTGAAATGCTCTTATCTGACCCCCAAAAATTCATATGCAGGCAGCACACATTTCAGAAGAATATCACATTTATCCTCAGTGAAAAACAACATTATAACTATGATACCACAACAATATTCCTGTAGTCACAATTTGTTATGTGTAATACTCGTTAGTGATGTAATGGTTGTCCACTAGTACTGTGTACTATTCCTGTAAAGTTCATGTTCCTGTAATGAATTAAAAGTGATTTGGTCTTTTTCCTTTTATAGATATTATATATGCTTGGTCTTTTTGTGTTGATATCATATAAAGCATATTTTAACACTAGACTACAAGACTATGTGATTTGTTATATGATAAATTACTCTTTTTACTCTAGTTTCAACTATTCAATAGCTCATATGTGTATTAGCTTACTTTGTTTTGGGGTGTCAGTGTTGTTCTTTTCTATACTTTATAAGTGTAGTTAAGTCCAAGACATTCAAGCTCCTTAAAAGACCAACTGACACATTTTAGAGAGCAAATTATTGTTTACAGGAAAAAAAACTTTAGGAGGGACTGAACTACCTCAGAGAGTTCAATCAGTCCTTACGGATATAGTAAAAAAAAAGGGGAAAAAAATGATTTCACAAAGATCCATAAACACTGTTGGTGATGAATTGAAGTTGAGAGCTGTGAGAATGAACAGCAGGTCGATGAAGAGGAAGACCTGTATTTGCTGCCATGTTTCCAAATTCTCTTCAGATGTGTGTGCATGTGTGTCTGTGTATGTGTCTGTGAGTGTGCACGTACACTGATCTCTCTTCTCTACTCTAGCCAAGAGTCTGTTTCCTGCCAAGTCTAAAGTGGGTGGTGGGTGCATTTCAACATCTCTCCATTACAGAGAAAGACGAGGAGGAGGAGGTGGAGGTGGAGGATGGAGGAGGCATTTTTTGCAACAAGACAGGAAGGAACTGAATAACCGTTACACACACACACATACATACACCTGCACTGTCTGACACCTGGAGAAACCACAGTGTGTTTCCACGAATCTCTTCTCCCAAGAGGACCGTTCCACTTCTTCAAGCACATCACCAGTGGAACCTTATCTGTCCTTACAACAGACACACACATTATGTCGCATGCTGCCGGGGGGCGTCAGCAGAGCCTTAACGCCAAAGTAAAACTACCTGGAGTCACAAACTATGACTCCTAACACTTTCCCTACATTGTAGAAGACTGTTATTTAATTAATTACATTTTTTTTTACACATTGGCAGTCCCAGCTGGCAGCAGGGGGTAACTCTGGTTTGGTCTGAATGTTGATGCCGGTTTCATTAGTCAGAAACCATGTAATGTGATGCCAGGACAGAAGCTGTGACTTTCCCACTAGGAAACAGCACATGAACGCTCACCCAGATCGGACAGATTCTAGACAGCGCACTAATTATGAACTTGTTGCTTTACACAACATGGCACGTTGCCATTGCTTTCTCTGTTTTCAAAGAAACTGCTTACTTGAAAACATTCATTTTAGATGGTAACACTGGTGATGTCATCCAGTTGGAGTGTAGAATTGTTATTAAATCTCATTCACTCACTTGAAGTCAAACGTGAACTTGAATTCTCCTCTTTTTGTGTAAGGAAACATACACTTAATGACACTGTGGCTATTGTGCATAATTACACTTTTCAAACGAGGATACAACCGACATATTTGTGGAAACAGCGTCTAGGCTCAGGCCTCTGGCTGGAGCGTTGCTAGGAGATGAAGTGTCAGTTTCTGCGGTACGGTAGCCTATGAACGTTGATATAAGATGTTTTTTGTTAGCGTCGGATATATACCATGAGAGACATTTGAGAAGACCTATTGTGCCGTTTGTATTCCTAGTGGAAGTTAGTTAGCCTAGCTGCTAACGTTAGCACTGATTCCCACTTGATGTTACTTTTCATTCATGTTATTTCAACACCTGCTAAGTCACTTTCAAGTTCTCACACACTCAGCATTGTGTTCGTCTGACATTATACAAAGAGCGTTAGCTGTCGGTCAAAACTCACAGCAACAAGTAGTCCTCTAACCTCAACGCTCTGCACATTTGAGTCATAACATGCAGTCAGTCTGGTTAACCTGCCTGTGTGGCCGTTGGAATTGAATTGATATTAAAAATATTTTTTTGTCAAATTTCCAATCAAATTACCAGTTCAGCTGATGTCAGTCATTACCAAACATTCATGGACTGTGAAGAACACTAATGTATGAGATGTTATCATCAAACACTGACTTCTTAGCGAAACTGAATTATAATTTCTGTGCAACTTAAATGTCTAAAATGTGATGTGTTAGACATATCTACTTGTTGTCCTGTTCATTGTATGTTCATGGTGCCATGTTTCAATTTCAACCTTAAAATATGCCACCACTCTTCTGTCTGAAATGTATTGCCTTGACCAGTGGCCAGTGACATCTCACCCTCATCTCCATAGTAACAATAGGACCAGGAGTGAGGGGGTTAACCCTTAACCTTAATTATGTGTGTGTGTGTGTGTATGTGTGTGCCCATGTGTGTATTTGTGCGACTGGGGGGGATGGGATTGATGGGATTCCACCCATACACCCGTGGGAATGGCAGCCAAGCTCCAAAGCTTGTTTAGGCTTTAACACCCATTACGCATCAACCCCCAAAACTAAACAACACACACACACTCTCTCATTTCCCCATCGCCTGAGCTCTAAGCTGCCCTCGAACGCCACCCTGCCTCCATCCATCAATCCATCATCTGACCCACCTCCATATCTGTATGAGCAGGACGATGGCAGGGCCAAGGATGAGACTTGTAGGGCAACACTGTTAAGTACATGAAAGTACATGCTAGGGACATACTAGCTGACGGCACGATTCTGACATGAGTGGATGAGATTGATCTCCCTCTTGCCAAAGGGGAAGAGGCTTCACATTATATTATCACCATGATAACCAAAGCTGTCTTTTGATTCTGATTCAGGACCAACATGGCTAGCAAGCAAGTAATTTGATGTTTCCAGGCAAATGATTCCAGCATAAGTCCACCAGTTGTGCTACACAGATCCAAATTAGTTTACAGTTTTACCACACAAAAAAAACAAAATGACCTTTTTTTGTTGATCATATTTAGTCCAGCTGTTGCCGTCATCCTCTGTGTTCTGCATAAAATATAGTAGTTGCCTGTTTATACAGTATTTTTAGTACAACCCTGTATTTCAAAGGAGAGTAAAAATGAATGCAATTTCAGAGGCTTTTCCTGGCCGACAAGAGTAGAATTCTGGAGGAAACATTAACACAGTAAATTTTGGCATGAAATGGTTTAAACCACAAAATGTTGAATACTGGCTGTGGGCAGCTTCATTGCAAACCATGCAAAATCTAATTGTGCCTTGTGTGTACTGGGGAAAAACTATAACTGGTAAATAAACATACAAGCATGGAAATAGATGAATGCATACTATATGTTTGCATACACACACACACACACACACACACACACACACACACACTAAGCATAAAACAGCATAATTCCCAAGAGGTCCCAGGAGGCACAGAGCAAAAGTTGTCTAGTTTTAACTACTCCTTAAACGGCAGCGTGCACTTGTGTGTGTGTGTGTGTGTGTGTGTGTGTGTGTGTGTGTGTGTGTGTGCAGAGGGAAGTGTCATTATGTGGTAACGCTGAAATTAATTAAGTTCTCCTCACATGAACATCAGAGAAAAGGCGAGAGGAAGATGAGAAAGAATGAGTGTGTGTGCATGTACAGTGCCAGGCCTTTTATGACGTGAGGGGGTAAAGTGGAGGTAATGACTGAGAGCTTGTTGTTTACTGCAAGAGATCGGCAGTTTATAAGACTAATGAATGTGAATGAATGTGCACGCATGTCTGTGCATGTGTGTGTGTGTGTGTGTGTGTGTGTGAGAGAGAGAGAGAGAGAGAGAGAAGAAACATAAACACAGAGAAATGAGGGCTTCTCACCCTGTGTTATTGTAAAGGTGTTGGAGATATCAAGATTAACTATGAATGGAGCTGTAGAGGAGGAAATGAGGCGACTGTGTGAGAGTGTGTGTGTGTGTGTGTGTGTATGTATGTGTGTGTATGTGTGTGTGCGTGTGTGTGAGGACGACTTTTGAGTGTGGGGAATTTTGGAAAGCCAGGACATTTTGGTCCATAGCACGCTGTTCTTCTGAGACTTGGTTTTCGGGTTGAGGCTAGAATTAGGTTTAGGTTAAGGTTAGGCCTTGTGTGTATGTGTGTGTGTGTGTGTTTGTGTGTGTCCTTAGTACAATACAACACTAAAGACACAGGTACAAAGGATCATTACAGGGCTTGGTAACAGACTGTTTCCTTTTTGGAACCCCCACCTAATCCTTACACACACACACACACACACACACACACACACGTGGGAATGACAGGGCAAAGCAATGTCTCACTCCAGAGATGAAAGCAGGTGGCATCTTTGCTGCAGTACGTTGTCGTGGTAACCTTGGGCGTCACCACAGCAACCCCAGGTAAATACAGGTAAAGGAGAACATCAAGGGTTGGGATCATTATGACACACTGCTTTGATGGGAAGTGGATAGGTGGAGTGTAAACAGCAAATGCAGTCAAGGCAATATTCTTTATTGATTGATTTGTTGAGTGTGTTCAGATATAGGAGACCTGATCACATCCGGTTGCCCACTGATATGATGGATATGCTGCAGTTTGCGTGATTACATCATTGATCAGTACAGCATTGGGTGTCCAAGACAAATTGATTTTGATGTGACATTTTGATTGTCAGAGCTCTAGTGTCCCATCATAGTGGTCTGTATCTGACAAGAACATAAATCTGGGGAGTATATTGGATTCTTGATCCTGTGTGAACATTAAAATTATCAAAATATAAGATGTTTAATACTTTCAACACAGTGCAAAATGAATCAGATCCCAGACACTTGCGTAAAAATGCATCCTTGACAGACAAATGAATAGATCATAGATAAGCTTTATGAATACCAAACAGGAACCTGGGTCAGTCACTAAGGTGTAAAAAAGGGACCTCATAATCCATAAATCTGGATTTAATAACACTGTAATGTCCCTCTTATATGCAGTCTCGAATATTTGTCTGTTTTCAAACTTTGCAACTTTCTGACAACTGAAAACTTTCTCATTAAATCAAAGCAAATCAATGCAGAAGGCTGAGCATCAAACACGTTATTAGGCGGCTGCATGTTGAGCTGATATAAAGCCATCAGATGAGTTCTCTATCAATACATTATTGTAAAATAAGCTTTGACACATGCTGTACTGTGGATAAATGAGAACGGGTAAAATGTTTCTAAGAATGTATTGCTCTGTATCTGTTTCATTTGTCCAAAGCCAAGATTTGACAGGACATGTGCAGGATGACATACGGCAAGAGGACAACTCACTCTGAAATTTCTTTTCTTGTGAGCATAGAAACTAATACACAAAAAAGAAAGCACTTACAGAGTACACACCTCCACAAAGGCTGAATAACCCTCCAAATTTGTGTCAGTAGTAAGAAAATGTTTAAAATCTGTTGATTGAATCAATGGATGCAGTCGAATACACAAAATGAGACGATCACGACATCCATGTGCCAGATTTCAGCCTTTCAACTTGGTGCAGTACATATTTTTGGGGATATCCAGCTGACAAACAAACAGGCCAACAGGACTAAAAACATAACATCCTTGGCAGCAGTACCAGGAATAGTCCCCATAGCTACAGGAGGTGTGCAGTATCAGCTGTTGTGATGTTACTAATGACCTGGAAAAACCTGGATAATAATTACATCATTTACCAATGTAATGTCAGGAAACTCTGATTCACTTTCCTGTACCATACACCAATCTATTTTACCTTTTAACAAAAAGCCATTAGAACAATTAGGAATTAGAACAAGGATAAGAAGCAGAATTGACCAGCAGCACTGTAATCAGAATCATCGGGTATATATATCATAATAACACCTAAATGTGCCATGAGCTCAAGCAGCCCCATTTGATTGACTGACAGTCAGACTTAACTAAGACTGGTTCTGATCTTGTCCTATTCCGAAAAAAAGACACATTTGAAAACAAATGTATTCGAGTCCCATTATTCAGTTTACACGGCACTGTTAAAACACCTCTTCTGTTTGTATACTGTATGTGTCCTCACCCTGCTGTCTGTGAGCAGGGG
The DNA here is from genome assembly GCF_043641665.1 of Enoplosus armatus. Classification (NCBI taxonomy): domain Eukaryota; kingdom Metazoa; phylum Chordata; class Actinopteri; order Centrarchiformes; family Enoplosidae; genus Enoplosus; species Enoplosus armatus. The sequence goes on from NC_092190.1 coordinate 16,443,022, forward strand.
AACAACTGGTGAGTCATCTCATCTCAACAGCTGATGTACAACACAGCAACTGAGGGACGAGTTAAAGGGTTGCCAGAGTCATCAGCTGCTAACAGGCTCAACATTTCTCCTCTCGGGTAAAAGAGCAAAAAACCAAAAGATCAAAGACCAAGACAGAAAAATCGACCGTATGATACAATTAAATACGCACTCGAATGCTTGACCCAGTATGCGATTCTGCAGAGAAAATAACACTAAATAGGTGTGGTGAAATATTATTTACAAAATGCAAGCTAATTATTTGTGTTGAGATTATTCTAGACAGTTCTTTTGTTTTACCATCTCACAAAGAATGAGTACGTGTGCATGTACAGTGTCAGGCCTTTGTTCAGTATTTATGAAGTGAGGGGGTAAAGTGGAGGTAATGACTGAGAGCTTGTTGCTTACTGCAAGAGATCGGCAGTTTATGAATGAATGAGCATGCATGTCTGTGCATGTGTGTGAGAGAGAGAAGAAACACAAACATAGAAAAATAATGCATTCTCACCCTGTGTTATTAAATAAGACTAAATAGGTGTGGTGAAATATTATCTAAAAAATGCAAGATAATTATTTGTGTTAATATTATTCTAGACCGTTAATTTCACACAGTGACTGTCAAAAAAATCAAAGGAAATGATTGTTGGTCAAGGAACAAAGTCAGCAACAGAGGCTCAAAGAGCACAAATAGCAGGGAGAAGAAGCTGCTGACTCAGCATGTCTGCCTCTTCTTCTATTTCCATAGCAACACATTCAGTCTCATCTACAACTCGTAAAGCGTGATGTAGAGTGTTCTGATTGACCTGTGTGACTCCTTCAATAACTGTGTGTGTGTGGTGGTACTGCATTAGAGTGTCACTCAAAGACAGATTTAACTCCCTTTGCGAGACCCCTGCTCTTTGTGTGCATGGGGAAGCACATGCACACACACACACACACACACACACACACACACCACTGTTAGAGGAGATTAATTCACACTTTCATCACCAAGCCTTGGTCCCAAGGGAGCCTGGAAGGGACTTGGGCAAAGTGACTGCAGGGGATTGCAGGGGGTAATGGGTTATAGGTGTGTGTGTGTGTGTGTGTGTGTGTGTGTGTGTGTGTGTGTGTGTGTTCACTGGCAATAAAGGCTACTTCCACTCTCCCCGTGGGGTCCTAAAACAAACACAGACTGGCCACCACTAAGAAATGAATGTGCACTGTGTATATTGTTGTGTGTGCACGTGTGACTGTGCTTATAATCACATACATGCATTCCCTCTGTGTAAGGTTTACACACCGTTCACACAACTTCTGATATCATAAAAACACTTTTCTGGTTCCAGCTCTTCCAGTATGAGGACTGGCTCTGTTTCTGTTTCATGACACTGTAAAGTGACTCGCTTTGGATTTTAAACTGCTGGTCACACTTCATTAATTTAAGATGTTCCTTAGGCTCTATAGGAAGTTATGATGAGCATTTGTTTAAAAATAAGATTTTAAAAAATGACAGTTGCTTTTCTGCTGTTTCAATCCCAATGTTACCATTGTTGGAAGCCATTTCTCTTTTGTGTGTGTGATTTTTTTTCTTCCTGTATCAGGCATCAAAATTGCCCTGTAGGGACCGGTTTAGGTTTATTGAGTGAATTGAAATGGAGTGTTAAGTGTTAGCTGAAATGTCACAGAGGGTTTGGATTTCTGTTCATCGCCATGAATGAGTGACTGCTCACCGCTGCTGCACTTCATCACACCAAAGCGCTCCACTGCCTCAATCAATGGCTAGCTTTGCTGATAAGTCGTGCTGTGTGTGTGTGTGTGTGTGTGTGTGTGCGTGTGTGGGTGGGTGTGTGGGGGGAGGGGGGGTGATGGCAACTCCTTCGTTAGCCTGATTATTAATTGCATCCTTCTCATTGGGGACATCGCTAAACTCAGAGGAAGGGCAAACATGAACACGCCTGCCCATGACCACCCTCATGCACTCCAAATCTGAGAAAATCCCACTGCATTTATCAGTAAGCACACAATGCAAGCTCACCTCTCAGTTTACAGTATATCCGTCTTAACAAGTTACAACATGAAGTACTGAGTCAGGAAACCTTGTCTTTCTTTGAAGACAAACAAGTAAGAAAACGCTGTCAGTGAGGTGAGGTCATGACTATTGTTTCTTCAGCAAAGCATTTTTTTTAAACTTCACATAAACCCAGTGTTTGTTATGTTAATCTGTATTGACACACTCTAAAATGTGAGGAGCTGCTTGCATTTCTCTGTTTGATATGATCGTGTATTGAATATTTGAGGATTTCTTGGCTGCTGGTCAGACAAAATAAAGATTTTGGACATTTCATAGAATATGTTGATGTTAGTCAGGTGCCTGTCTGTTAGGTTACTCAACACTTAGTTTGACATAACATAGATAAAAATGACTTCATGCACTGAAAAACCATTAGATAGGTGACTGTTAATTAATCAAAAATAAGTAATTGCAGCCCTAGATTTTGTACTTCACCATACTGAAGCTTCTGGGAAATATCAGTGAAAGTAGGTATTTCTATCTCAACATGTCTGACAATACAGCCACGAAACAATGCATTGGATGCACTGCATAGCAAGTAAACAATTCCCTTCCTATTGAGCTTGGGTTACGAAACCTCAGCTGCCGCAGCCTGTGGGCAACTGGGCTTCACCAGAAGGACTATGTATCACAGACAGGTGACCCTTTCAGTCTGTCTCCACAGTATATCTCTCCTCCTCTCTCGCGCACTCTGATCAGTTTAATTATAGCCTACCTCAGTGGCATCACAGGAAAGACACCCTCATTATGATACCAGAAGTAGGGTCACATCAGGGAATATCACAGACACAAGTGACAACAATAGACAACAACATGCATCAGTCAAAGATGTGTCACCAGTAACAGATATGAGAAAACCACAGCGATGATTTCTTATTCTCTCTTTATATGCTCCATAACTTGGACTGTGCTGCCAAGTTTTTTTGCTCATCCTTGTTACCAAACAATCTATGCTGCTATCAGTCCCATTGAATATTCAGAGCATAGTCTATGAATTTGCAATCTACATAACCATACAGCAGCTGGGTCTCTGTGCAGACAGCATGCTGAACACACTGTTCCCCGCTTCCAGCGAACATGAGAGATAAACAGGGGGGAATTCGTCTGTACAATTGTTCCCAAAATCTTCTTCCACCAAATCCGGCTGGTACACTGGGCAGCAGCGTACAGCGGGAACCAGTCTTAAAGTTATTGTGTTTGGTGTGTGTCGAATTGAAAAGGAGCTCCTGACTATTCGCAAAATGTTTAAGACGTATTTTAGGAAGTGTGTGTTTTTGTGAATACACAACGATTCATAACTGGCACATATCGTGGATGTTGGGAAAGTAACCAACCTTAACGGGGGAGCTCCTGATGGCCACGGGCAGCTCTCTGATCGCACTGCCCGGGGGAGAAGCGGATATCCCGGCTGCGTACCCCTGCAGCGAGCCCCCGGCCAGGGACTGCCTCCCGCCTGCTCCTACTCCTCCTCCGCTCCCTCGCTGGGGCCGCTGCTTGATACCGTCCAGGAGGCGAACCAGGAGGATGTTAGCCGGCAGGTCGTCCACCCCGCAGTCCACCAGGATGCGGCACTCCGGGCAGCGGAGCTCGTTCCGCGAGCTGACAATGTTTTCCAGGCAGCGGCGGCAGAAGGTGTGCTGGCACGGCAGCACCTTGGCCGTAGTGTCCAGGCGCTCCAGGCACACCGAGCACTCCAGCAGATCCAGCAGCGACGAAGACTCGTCCATGTCGGCGGAGAGGGTGAGCATCTGGGCTTCAGTGTGCGTTGGGACGCCGCGGCGACTGGTTCGTGTACCGTAGAAATGAACCGGGGCCACAGATCATTCTGGGAGGCGGACCCGGCGGGAAGCAGCCAACGGACGCCCCGCGACAAAGTCCCCGCTCGCCCAGTGTTGTGAATGTTCTCCGCTGTTCTGTACCTCTCTCTGTCTCCCTCAACGTGTTTCTGTTCTCTCTCTCTGTCTCTCTCTCCCTGTCTCTCTCTCTCTGTCTCCCTCAACGTGTTTCTGTCTCTCTCTCCCTGTCTCTCTCTCTCTGTCTCTCCCACCTCCTCTCCTCTCTCCAGCAGCTGTGCAGAAAGCGGTGAGGTCACGCTCTCATCATCATCATCCGCGCGCCGATCAGAATTGCTGCGCGCGCTCACGCACCAGGGACAGATTGATACAGACTGGGAGAGAGAGAGAGAGAGAGAGAGAGAGACGCTCAGCTACACTAGCAGCCAGGTTTCTCTCTCCTCACACCTTCACACAGTCTGCTTAATGAAGAAACACGCGGCTGGTGTCACACCTTTCTATCAAACCTGAGAGGTTGTTGAAAGGTTTTCTGTCAGCTGCGCACAAAGACAAGCTAATGTAGTGCACCCAGAAACTCCTCAGCTATGGCATTATGCAGTATTTCGAAAGGCTATATGAAGACGGCGTTTTTGAGAGATGTCACCAAAGTTTGAGCAACACAGAATATTGATGTTTGTGCTTTAGACATAGCTACCAAACAGGTTGTTTTACGCTTGTTTAAACACCAGATCAGTTTATGTGGCGTCTCACCTTGTGACACCCACCTGACATCCTTTTCATTACCTCAGTCACTACTTCCAGCAGGAGGACGAGGCTTTTGGGGAAAAGTGGTTTCTGGCGACGCGTGGTGGCCATCAGCTGATCTTACTTTGTTTCTTCTAGTTTGAACAATTGAAATCTCACAAAAAAAGTTATGACTATTTTTTTTTTACTGAAAATCTTCAGTAAAGTCCCATTATATAGACTATAAAGACTACAAGACACACCAGTGGCTTTCCTTTATTAATGATAAACAAACGGTAGACAAAATGTCACAAAGAAATATATAATTATTCTTGTAGGCTACCTGAAGGGATTATTGTAGTCAAGTGAAACCTCATCAGGGACAGAGTAATATGTGATAGGAATATTATTGGATATTGGATTCATTTTTATGTGTTGTAACTCTCAGATACAATATTAGCAGCCAGGTACTGTATTTATCATGACAGATAGATAATGTCTTTATAGATAACATGCAGGATGTTAAAAGATAAGATAAGATAAAGGTAAAAACCGCAGCATTTCCACTGAGTCATTCCTTGAGGATAAATACTGACATGTGCTACGTGATGGACACAACACACTTAGAAGTGTTTGTGTGTGTGTGTGTGTGTGTGTTGTTTCTCAGCCATGACTGCAGGCTTGCTTTGCCTGTCCACCTGTTCAGACCTGCTCTGCTCTCACATTGAGCCCTAGAGCGGTAGGGGGTGATTGAGCCAAATGTGTGTGTATGTGTGTGTGTGCGCGTGTGTTTGTCCCTGTGCGTGTGTGAGTGTGTATGTGTGACACAGTGACGCCTTCCTGGGTGAGGGGTGGGCCCACTATTTACCACCCACGACGAAAAGCAGAGGACGGATTGCTTAGGCATACAATGAGAAAGAGGGAGGGTGTGTGTGTGTGCGTGTGTGTGTGCGCAGTGTGCGACCCACAACATTTACATTGATTCGTCAGATACTGTTGTATACTGCAATTCATCTCACAACGAAGTACCTAAGTCACAGTATTGCAAAGGTTTTGTTATTTTATTTTATAATGATAATATTGTGCTAGTAACACATGCACATTCTGTATGTAAATACTAACAGAGACTGAATGATGGTTCAGACAATGACAAGGAATAGTTTAACATAATATAATGAAATCCGGCTAAGTAATTGTACTGAATTGAGACTGAAGCGCTAGCTAATTTACTCCTACAGTCCTTGTATATGGTCATAGGTGGTATAAGCTACACAAATAAAAGCAGCACAAATTGAATCTTTGATAGAAATGCAAAATAACAGTTCATAGTAGGAACCTCTACTCATAATTGGAAGAAAACAAACTTCTCAAGTGAAGGTCAAGACTTCTGCACCAATAATGGAGTCATTTGGAAGATTTTTTGCACTTTTTCAGCTCAGCTGTGAGACCAAGCTCCCCTTTTCACTTCATCTACAGAGACCTGCCATTTCTTATAGGTCTGCTTGTATCCCCTTGGCTGCAGAACATTGCAATGCTACAGCAATTCTGCCACTAAGAACGTGTGTGTGTTGTTGTTGTCAAGAGCTGATTTTGAATGCCTCTCTAGCGCAGCGGCCCACAAGTGCTGGCAACAAGCCCAAACTCATGGTGTCTCTCTCTCCCTTTATCATACTCACTCATGTCTCATGCCCAGTGTGTTTCATCTGCTTAATACAATTCTCCACAGCCAATGATTCAGCATTAGAGGGGAACTACAGGGAGAAGCGAACAAAAAATGATTATTGGATGAAAATCCCCTCAATCCATTTAAGCAGCATAGTCAGGGCTCCCTATGGGCCGCACTGCTGTCAATAACAGACAAAAGGTGGATGGTGTTTTTATAATAGACATACCAATTAGGGAACTGGTTACCAGCATTTTGGAGATACAAGGGTTAAACAGCTCTGTGAGATGTCACTAAGACTAGACAAAGAGATTTGACCAATGATGCTACATGTAATTAATGCGCATGCTGTAATGTTGCACATGTAAAGGCTGTCATGATCCAGTATCGTAATGATGCATTTACACACACTGTTATGTACATTTTTTCATACATTTCATCCATATAATTGTATCTCTACATGAGACATTCAAGTGTTGGAATGGTCAGTTTTATTATATTTAAAACAGCATGTCCATGACCTGGTTTTGCAAGCTCCGATTGGCACATTATGGCAGTTGTTTTTCTTCCTATAGGTGTAGAAGGTCAGTGAGTGGTGCCCAGTTTTCATAAGGCAAAGTAAATGAATTGGGCTTATGTGCTTCAAATGGGCTTTTAGTGTTTTATGCATGTTATTTTGCTGCAAACTGTATTGCGATGTTTAGTTTTATTGTTGCAATAAACCATAAAAAGTAAATTATATTATTTTGTAATCAAATGTTGTCCTTTGAGAATAAGCTTGAGTTGACTTGACCTGGCACTGCATTCATATTCTATTTCTTCTGGCTATTTTCATCTACATGAAAGCTGCATTGGCTCCTGTATCGTCCTCGTCTTTGTCAGTAATATCAATAATTCTCATTCTTTCCATCATTTCTCTGCAAACACAAGAGTTCGTCCACGGACGGCTCTTCTGGAGAGAGATGAAATCTTGTTTGCCAGAGATGATCAAATATAATGAATATGTATGTGTATGGTTTGTATGTGTGTGTGTATGTATGTGCAGATCTTCTCCACGTACCTATACCATACACCTCTCTCCCATCGACCAATGTCCTTCGCTCATGCAAAAGTAGGTTAGCTGACACGGCAGTTACCATGGCAACCGGCTCTCTGCTTCCTTGTTGAAGAGTAGTTAGAGAATGTGAGTGTGTTCACACAGACTGCGTGCATGGGGATACTAGCAGGGGTACTAACAAGGTCACAGAGTCTGTAGTAACTTCACTTGTACAGCATGTGCGAGTGCTCTTTAAGAAATGGGGGAGAACACTTCAAGTTAAAAAAAAGTACTACCAAGAGAGTAAAATTTCAACTAGGGTTACTCCAAAACATTTGCTCAATATGACATTGTTCTACCTGTGATGTTACGCTTATGATTTATGATATGATATGATATATATAATTTATATTGTTTGTTCAGAGGGAAACATTTAACTGGTTCTAATGTAACATTAAAAAAGACTAAAGATTAAAAATTCTACATGCAGTCTGCAAATATGTTTATATGATCATCATAATCCTGGAATTCAGTGGAGAGTTTTTAATGCCCTATGGTTTAAATGTATATTTTTCCATGGAAGATAACTCACTAAATATTAAATATCAGGAGAAAAATATGAGCTTTTTATTCTATATTGCATTGGTTTCATCCTTGAAAAGAGGTTAGATCATATTTTCAACTCTCAGAGTTCAAGCCTCCTTGGGGCACCTAAAAAGCATGAGGAAGTTTGTTTTTAATGATTTTGCTGCAAATGGAAGTTACCCCAACTTCATCACACCAAGCAGCAAATTAGGCCTCCACTGACTGCTATCTCCTCTGAGCTACAGTACTTTGATGTGATGCAGAAGGAGGGGGTGGGGGTTGGGGGGGTTAAAAAAGGATAGCCAGTCTGTGACAGCTGCTGTACTAAAAAACTCAAGTTTCTCCAAACTCAAAATATATTCCGTCAACGTGCAAAAGCATTCAAGGGCCAGGTCATCATAACTCTAAGCTGTATTTGTTTAGCACAGCAAAGGCAGACCCATAAATAAATAAGTAAAACAGGAAGACAGAATATTGGGTAAGCTAGAAAATATACTGACTGTGTGTTTAAGCTTCCCTTATTATGCTATTATTAGTGTTGAAAGAAAAGAATAGCTATGTCAATACGACCCACGAGCTTGATGATTTATGAAATTAATCATTTTCAAAATAATAATAAAATTATTTTTTCTATCATAAATGCTACTTTTATCCTTCACATGATTTGTTTTCATTATCAGATGTATTACAATCTATATTTGTTATATGCATTGTTTTTATCATAGCTGTATCCTCCTATTTAATGCTGCAAGAACCACATTTTCCTACAAGGATCGTGCAGTATGTAAGGGATATGTAACCCTGTACCATTTTCTGTTATGTTGCCTTATCACATCTCATCATATCTGATCTTATTTAAACTTTTTTGTCACTTTATGCCTCATGTATCTCAGCTCGTCTTACTGCATCATCTCATATATTATATATGTCACATTATCTCAACATGTCCTATCTCGTTATACCTCATTTCACCTTATGCAGAGTCAGTTGCATGTGTTTTTGTGTTACACCATCCATCATAGTAAATACAGGTTTTGCTTGATATGTGTTTTTGTCCGGTCTGTGACAGAGCAGCCATCATTCTCTCAGCAGAACTCATCACTCTTCTTGTTATCCTCTCCTCATCCTCTCTTTATCCCCTCTTCTCATATAATCTCTCGTCCTCTCATCCTCCTTTTCAGTCAGGAAGCCCCTGGATCGACATCAATGAGCCTCTGAAAGAAGGAGGGAGACAGACAGAAGAAAGAAAAGAGAGGAGAGGATGGAGAGAGAGAAGAAGGAAACAGACTGAGAGAGGGGCAGAGAAAGTGAAAGAAAAAATAAAAGAGAGATCGACCAAGAGAGAGAAAGAGGATGGAGATAAAGAAAAATTGGGACAGAGGGAAAGACAGAGACGGAGAGACAGAGAGGGAGAGTAAGTAATTACAGGACTCCCAGTGTTTTCAAAGCCCCTCTTTTATCTCACCCTTCCTGTGGCTGAAAAAAGGAGAAGCAGCGGAAAGGAGGAGGAGGAGAGGAAGACTAAAGTCCAAGCTTTAGTCCAACTCCGACAACAGGCACCAATCATCCACATCACACACACACACACACACAAACACACTCAAACTAATTTATAGCTACTGTTTCAAAGACATTTTATCATCTGAAACAAGGTGTTTGTGTGTGTTCAGTGGGCTTCATGTAAAGTACTTTAACTTTAACCTTGATAGTTGTCGTATTGTTTGTAGCAGTAATATGCAACTTTTCTCTGTCAACCTTCCTATGTTGTGGTTATTATTTATGTTATATGTCAGTCTATATGTTGTGCTGCTGACACAGAATACTGAGCATTTTACCATGCTGTATAACAAATTCACAAAACTAATTTGTGTGGCCATTAAAGTGAAGTCAAATAGCAGTAGTATAAACAGTAGTGGTTGAAATTGTTGTGGTAGAAGTAGAAGGAGTAGAGGTAGTTGAAAAAAAAAAAAAAAAAAAAAAATATATATATATATACCAAAATTCACTGTGTCTCAAATGTGAAGTTTTGCTGCTTTTCTTTGTCTTAAATGTCAATAAAATTAATATTTTTGGATTTTGAAATGTACAAAAGAACAAGCTATTTGAAGACGTCAATTTGGACAATTTTGAAACTTGTGATGAACATTTTTCACCATTTTCCAACTATTAATTGAACAAACAGTTAGACAGATTAATGCATAATGAAAATAACAGTTAATAGCAGCCCTAATATGTAAGGTTGCATGTATATAAACACACATTTGTACATTCTGCGTGCTAACAAACCTTTAACACTTTTGGCGATATAAATTAATGTTTGATAAAATGTATTTTTACATACATTACTGTAAAGGTATACAGCAAGTGTAAAGTATAACTGATTTGTGTTGATCTTGGAAGTTTCTTATGATGATCACTGATTTGAGTTCAGAGTTTAGCCACTTCCATGGTGCTGCCACTACCGGCCTGCGAACACTAGATGGCGGAGTTGAGTCGTAGCCTGCAGCGTGTTAATTGTCCCCGCCGAGAGTCTACCTGGGACACGTTAATCTGTCTCTCATGCAGGGCGGAGAAAACTTCTCACTTTTTTCTCATCAAGGAGGAGCCTACAGACATACCGACATGCACCAAAGTGGAGGCTGAGACACAACTTGAACTGCGTGGAGCAAAAACTCGTAGACTGCCAGTCCCTCGGCGATGCTTATCCGACGCCACGCTAGAGATTGATCACCGACCACCAGGACTGATCGCCCCGCCAGCAGATCTCGCAGTGCAGCGGAGAAACCAGACCAGCGTGCCCCCCTCTCTGAGCTCCAGGTAAGACGTCTGAGCAGCTCCGCTCTCAGGAATGCAAGGACGGATTGCTGCAAGACTTCGGGGAAATTCCTGAGCAACACTTATTATGGCAAACAAGCATGTGCTTTAGTGTAATTTTACCTCTAAGAAAAATAAGCATGAATTGTTATTTTTTTTTGCCATGAGGGCGTTAGGACAGAAACAGAAAGTGCTGATGCACGTCAAAAGAAAAAAAGAAACATCCACTAATGTTTATAATGAATGCAGAGGTGACCCCTCACACTGCTTTTCTACATTCAGATGACACCTTATTTAATTGACAGGCTGTAATGGTGTTACTGGCCAGAGTTTACATCTCAGGCTGAAAATGCAGATATGTTTGTTGTTGTTGTCAAGTGCATGAGATTGGGGGAATATGTTTCCAATATTATTATTTGCATGAATGTCATCTACATGGAACACATTCAGTCTGTGTGTAACATGCACCAATACATTCTGAAGTAGGCCTGTGTGAAAGGTACTGTACGTGTTGGTGCAAAGGTTGTAGCCCAAGGTGGAAGACAGATGGGATTGTTTCTCACATCACTAGCTGCACAGTTCAGGCCTGAGTTGCTTTTTGACAAGGCTACGCATTTTGAATCCTAACACTGACTTTATTCTCCTGTGATGATTTTGATCAGTAGAATAAATAGAATAGAAAAGCATGCATTAGAAAATGAATTAATAAATTGATAAATAAGCCATACCACTCTTACAGTAGGCCATATGATGTGTCTGGGAGTTTGACACTGTATTTTTGGCTGGTTGTGCTTGAGCAAGTGTGCGTTTGCGACCTTGCACACCTTCCTCCTCTGTCTGCATAATTGTTTTCTTGGTGCCGCCTGACTGTCCCGGGCCCCGGGGCCCCCGGGGGAAGTCCTGCCCGCAGACAGGCAGCTCGGCCCGGCTGGGGACATGCCGGGTCCTGCCGAGCCTCTGAAGTCTGCTGACTGGCTTTGAACTGTAGCTGCTGGAGGTGGAAATCAATCCGTCTGTACCCCCCCCCTCCTCTCTTTCTATCTCTCTATCTGCGGCTCTCTCTCTCTCTCTCTCCCTGCAGCCCCCAGCACAGCGCCTCTCTGCTGCCATTGAATCTTTCAAGTTCACAGGTAGAAAGGCGAAGGAGACACGGAGAAGAGACAGGGGAGGGAGTGTAACTCATCTTCAAAAGAACTTCATATGGTTTCTGAGGATTAAAGGGATGAAGGCAGGAAAAACCAACAAAGCCAGCGCCTGTAGTCATGATCATCCTATACCAGACTGAAGTGAATAGATAATTTGTTTACTTACTCGCCGCTCTGTCGCTTAACACTGCTCGGTACTAGAATTCACACAATGACTATTATTTTGCAGTGATATCATAGAAAAGAGAGGGATTCTTGGGTTTTTCTTGTGCAAGTTATTGTTGAGATTTATGTCACAGCTGATTCCAATCCACACACCATATCCATTTCCCCCCGTCGAGAAATTTATAGAGCTCAGGAGGCCTGTTAGGGTCGAATGTTTCATAACGCCTCACACATCTAAGATGAAATTGTACTAAACACGTCAGACAGAGTTTACATATGGAAGTGAAGTTATTTCAGCTCATTAGGTTACTACATTTAATTTATGGCACAACTGTTTGGTGGAGGCTTTTGTCCAAACTGCCTCACCAGAACCAGGACCATGTGCAAGAACTACAGGAATACTTTACATTTTGTATAGGATTGTAATAATTGTCTATGCGAATGTAAGGCTTTTAGAGTTATGGGGATAATCTCGTAGAAGATAAATCTAAAGAAACTAAAATGTACGTGTCAACTCAATCCCCACAGCCAGGGATATTGACATGAGTTTTTATTACATCTGGAAAAAGTACAAAAAGACTCTCCAATACTCCAGTCAAACTTAGCATAAAAGTCGTAAAACAAAAAGAGTAGCATTATTATTTTCAATAGAAAACATAAAAAAATCTTGCATTATAGCAAATTCCAAAGTGACAGTTTTATGAAACAAAAGATAGTGTACTTATTGAAGGTATGCAGAAAGTAGACATGAAGTATCCTAATTAATTGATAGACATTAAGTATTAATAATACATTCATATTTGAGTATATTTAAGTTTAATCAAAGCTGTGGAAAAGAAGTGTGAATGTATGCAGCACAGTACATTTATAAGCCTTTTTACCTGTACTGTATCAGTTGGATTTTACCCTGACAGCTATTCTTAAATGAACAAAGAAACAATTCACTGATGAAATACCGGCTATAACTTGAATCTATAATCTTAATTCTGTATGCTGAGGATCTGCACGTGCTCAACACTGATACAACATGCGTACAGCTCAAACCAACGCACACTGTTACTCTTAAGAGAGGAAACAAAAGGCTTCTTCTGACAGTATACGCTGCCTTGTTAGTATCACAACGCGTCTCCCCAGGCTCCGTCACTAATCATTGCCCCACGGCTCACAGTCACCAGGACGGACAAGGTAACTTAGAATAAGGCAGTGGACCTCAGGACTCCCCGAGGGGCTTCCAGGGGGTCCCCGGCAATATGAGAGATAGCTGCATTTCATTATATTTTAATTTACATGCAATAATCCCAGTAAAGCAACATAAAAGGAGAAAAAACGTTTCTAATCAGAGGTTTCACTCTTACCACTATTATTTCCCCATGCGTCGCGCAGACGATCCAACAAACTAATACTACATCAACAGTTGAAACCTCTCCATGTCAGCCCCAGGGAGCGAGTTTAATCAAATTGGGGTTTGTGGTCTAATTTGTGTCTACTTAAGAGTCCTCTGTATGGGGAACCTGCTTCAGTTAGTCATCAATTTCTTCTTTCTATACAGAGTGAGTGGAGGGAGATCTGGCAGGTCGTGTCTTACATTGTTGAAAAACAGAAATACTGAGCGAGGTCTTGAAAATCATAGTTTACATAATACACAAAAATACATGAGAGGTAGGTTTTTTTGCCTTAACATGAAGTTAAACCAGATTGTTGCGTGCTGGCAGGTACTTAAAGGAGCAACTCTTTCACACCTGGACAGATTTAATCCCAAACTGTGGTGTTTCTGGCTCAGTTGGTGAGACAATTGGCAGGTGGGAAGCTGATGAGAGATCATGTTGTTGGTCGAGGCACCTGTGCAGACGGGCGTAGGATCTGGGGTGATCCGTATTACGTCCTCCTCACGGTGGCAGGTGGAAATGCACATTACTAGAAGTAGGCATGAAAACCAACGTTTCAACAGTAACTGTCTTTGAGTAAGGTAGTTTATATCAGAGCTGTGGCAGTGTTGCGATAATCACAACAGAGAAGAAGAAAGGTTGCTGATTTGTCTTTAATGGTCTAGTACTGTACTGTATTGTCTAGAAACAAGGGACACATCCCCAAAAGACATGTTTATCCTAATATGTAGAACTTTTTAGTGGAGAAGATGGCATTGTTCTGCAGTCCCTCTATAGTAGGAAAGTTAGAGGGACGCAGTAAGACGGAGGGATGAATTCCTGCTTGCAGATTAGGCTTCCCACCTACAGCCACTGCAAAATAAACAGAAACAGAGACAGGGAGAGATGTTCTGCCCCAGCAGAGCTAAAGAGGGGAACAAGGGATCAGGGAGAGGAGACGATGAAAGACAGATCACCGGCAGGCAGAGAATCAAAGAGCCTACTGACTGACTGGAGCTGGGATAGGTGTGTGTTACCAGACTGTGTGTGTGTGTGTGTGTCTTTTCATGTGCCCTAAGAGTTTGTTTTTCCTGCGCACAGAGTGGGAAGCTGACAGTAAGTCTGTAATTAAAGCAATCAAAAGATGAAGAGAGATGAAGAAACATCACACACGCGCACACAGATGTGCACATACAGAAACACACACACATTTCATTTAGTGCTCTGGCCATGTGTGTAACTCAGCATTAATGTCACTGGAGGTGTGTTTCTGCTGTTTAAAAAGTCTGCACATTATTTAAGGTGTAAGATGTATTCGCATGAGGTGTCCCATCAAGTGAATCACAGTCTGTCTTCTGTAGATGACATTTGAGCCATCAACTCTTTGTGGAAATTCAAGTTGCTGCAAATCGTGTTTTGACACTCTGTAAAAATACAGTTCACTCTGATGAGCCACGATGCCGGATGGGACTGGACTAAATGGATATTGAGTCAGCAGACGAGGGCCAGCTGTCGTCTGAGGTTTGCCCCTGTCTCCAAAGTAGGAAATCACTTTAATCACGGGTTTATTTTCACATCAAACTTAGACGGCAATCAGGTTGCAAATTAAACTTATCTGTTTCTGGCTCATTTAGTTCCTGATAGCCGAGCCTTGATGGCTACTTTGTTCAGTGAGTTTGACTTCCTTTAGCACTGATGAAGACTTATGAAGCTAGAAAAATGCAAGGAGAACGGGAGAGAACTTTTGCAAACATGTCAATGGTGCAATGTGTGAGCCTGAATGGCAGAAATGTGATAATAATTATTACCTTATCTAGTACTTTGCAACTGTGGTGCCGTCTCTTTCTTTTTAGACCGTTTTCCAATCAGTGAGTTCTGTGTAGAGAGGTTTTGGTCTGATTCAGCTGAAGGTGAAAGCGGTTGGTCTAATTTGACTGACAGCCCTGCCGCCACCCCTATATTTACCCTCCAGCTGCGTCCAAATCATAGAAAGGAGACAAAATGCCAGCAGCACATTCCTCCTTCATAGTACAGGGGCACTTATAATTACTTACAAGTGGATCGACAGTGGATTGGCCAAATTCTTGAACACATAGTTGGAGTTATTATTGAATGTCAGAGCAGAACAGTCAGTAACACTTGAACTGAGGTGTGTTTTCATGCTTTTCAGGCAGAATATTAGAAGCGCAGGTAGATGATTATGGCCGCTGTACATTTGATGACATGGTATTATACTGAACGAAACTGTCTCATTTCTCTTCCTGATTATTATATTATAGACTATTGTAAGGAAGAGTTTCCCTTATTATAATATCCTCATAATTCATAATTCACAATGACAGTGTTACCATTCGCTTTGCGGGGGCTGTATTTGTTGAAGGCCTTTATCATAGACCTACTTGAGATAGAAACAGGCACAATCATCCAGAGTAAAGAAATATATGCTAAAATAAGTCTTTCTAGAGTGAGTTATTTATTTATTTATTTATTTTACCAGAGCAGGTGGAGGTTTAAATGACAGTGTGCAGGAACTTGATAGACGGGAAATCCACAATGTTAGTGGTTTTCTGCTTCATGTTTTATCTTAAAACCCACTAGGTTGAAGTTTTATTATCATTAATCTTATCTATATGGGATCTACATCCCAGCATTAATTTTCACTGTGGCACTTTTTGCTGGTTAACCTCTAACTAGATTTCATAATTTGCTACTATTTAAGCTAGCTTTTGTAGTTGTACTGACAAGTGCAGGCCTAGTGAAGTGGGAAGTTGTTAAAAATATTCATGCTTACATTTACAGAAATCATCTACGTTCTGTAATAGTTCATCTGTCAGGGCCTCAAAGATGGTGAGTGTGATGTTCTCCATGCTTGGTTGGCTGGAAAAAAACTGCAGGATTTGGGGTGTGTGCCGAGTGTTGTGTGTTTGAGGTCTTGCTTGGATTTGGCAGGTCGAATTCTGGTCTGTAAAAGGATAAAAGAGTCGGCTTTTTTAGGGAAAGAGCTCCTCAGCAGAGCATTGATTAACTTTGGAACTTGTTTATGGCGTGGAAGCAGAGGGATTATGTGTGCAAGTGTGTGAGAGTGTGTTTATGGTAGGGTTAGATCGATTTCTTGGTTAGTTTTTATATGGGGCCAAAATCATATTTTATTTAAAGTGACACATCAGACTGACAGTGTCAATGGCCAAAGCTAAAAAACATTGGCAGCGATCATCAGCTACCAGCAGCTTCAGTCAAATAATAAGTATATCAGTATAAGCAGTCCAGTCTTAACATGTACTGTGTATTGTAATATATTTATAGCATATGTTGTTTATGGATCATTAGATTTAAAATGTATCAGATAAAAAGACAGGAGAGGAGGTTGCTCGAAAGAAAAAAAGAATAAGTAAGGGAAGAAAGAGAAAGACTTCAATGGAAAACAGATTTTCCTTTTAGAAATACCAAAAAAAGGATGACAGAGACCCCTGGATCCACATGCTGCTGATTTAATTGTCATCAGAAATTAAGTGCTGTGGAAGAGCCCACAAACCATCCTCTAACCTCATTCTTCATCTTCTTCATTGCTTTGCTTCTTGGCCGAGTTCCCTCGCCACTGATTGGCCTATTACTTAATCGGGCAGGAAGTCATTATCAACCCGGCGCGATGAATGTGATTCAAAGGGTTAAAAACTGTTGGTGAAAAGCCGTTTCCCACACAATCCATTGGTAATGGTGCTGAAGGTTATGAAGGTAGGAAGACACAGAACCATGCACAGAAAGAGTCTTATTTGGTATATTTCTCAATGAAATGAATGAATGAAATTAAATCAGTGAGAGAAAAAGAGACAGACGTCAATAAAGAGCAATGTTTAACACTTTTAACACTGGTATCCACTATATGCTCCAGTAAAACTTATTTTGAAACCTGCTGGGTCAACAGCGGCCCCTTTGGCTCAGTCATGCGTTCCATTGAACTTGTTGCATGTTGTTGTATTAGCGACTGCTACTGGTTGGCCGTGGGCTTCGCACGGAGCGGAGTGGGATCTTGGGGATATTGTGAATGTCCCAAATGTTACACATGCATATTGGGAATTCCACTCTGGGTAGAAAAAGGGGAAAACTGACCCACCACAGACTAATCATGCAGTACAAATCTACTGCTTATTCAGGACCAAAGCATGTTTGTCTGTATGACTGTGGCGTGAGAGATGTGACTATTATTTTCAAGTAATGACCAATGATGAATACAGCCTATTTCCCATAAGAAACTATCAATCACCTAAATGTTCAGCTGATTAGTGAACTTGTTTATGTCTTTGTACAGTGTTGAATGCTTGGTTTACTGAGAATAACACACACTGTGCTTACACAGTAAGGTCTAAAGCATTACCACAAAGAATACAAACACAAGGATGAATAACAAGAGACTGAGTGGCAGTTATGGGAGGATGCCTGCTCCGACTGCCAAAAAATGAGGAAGAAGAGTGTGGAGAATTAACAGCAGGGAGGAAGTCCCTGTCTACTTAATGTACGTGTGTTTGTATGAGCTGATCTATGGGAATTTCCATATGGCAACCCCTCCCTTCACCTACGGGGTCGAAACATCACATTTAGTTGTCATATTTAGCGGCAGTCCATATCAATACAGACTTAATTCTGCTTTGAAGTGCTGTGCTGGATTTTTAACGATATTAAAGCATTATACTTGTCACTGTGGGCCAGGGAGCTTCGATGAAAGATGTCTTCTTCTAGGTCTCATTTAATTGCGCTGTATGACTTTTGAGGTCAGTGGGTTTGTTTTAATGAAGCAGGGTGAATTGTCTTGCCATAGTTATGTGGAATTTCATATTGGATTTCCTCTGCTGACAAAAACAGGAATCAAATGCAACCAAATGAAAAGCAGAGACGAAGACAGAGCTAATGAAGGGAGGGAGAGTGGGAGGTTGCAGAAATGTTTACAAGTTGTTCAGTCTAGCAAACATTGCAAAATAATAATAAAAGGCTTTTTTAAAAAAAAAACTTTTATTTGTCCAGAAAAAAAAGTCAGCTGAACTGTTTCCTTCTTTAAAATCACACGATCATACTGGGAGCTGCCCAGTACAACCGCTGTGTTCTACTGGTGTCACAAAGGACTGCGCAGACCTGGTAATGACACAGCTAAAGACAGAAGGGTTATTTATCAGGGATTATGTGGTCGTTAGAAGATTAATACCCTCGGGTTGCAAAATGCTTGGGCTGACTTTCATCTCAGACCTGCCCCGACAGAGAGAGCGGGGGCTAGAGAGACAGAGAGAGGGTAGGAAGAGGTAAAACAGAGTGTCAGAAGACACAGAGAGTCTTCAAACACAGCGGTGTTGGTGTGTGTGTCTGTGTGTGTGTGTGTGTGTGTGCATCACTTTAACCCCATAATGAGTAGCCTTGAGGGGGTCCACAGCCATTTGGCAGTTCTTCATTTCCTGATTTAAAAAAAAAGTTCTATCTACCCTTTTATCTCTTCAGCAGCAGCACACAACCCCATGCACGCACACACACACACACATATACGCATATACACTTATACACATACACACCGGTTGTGGTCTTACCACAAGGACTTGTGCAATTAAGCCTGTTTTGCCTTCAGAAGACAACTCTGTGCATATTTATGTGCCATATATCTATCTGTTAATTTGTGTGTGTGTGTGTGTGTGTGTGTGTGTGTGTGTGTGTATGTGTGTGGAAGCTGTAATTAAGCAAGATCAAACCCTCTGGTCTGGGGAATTAGCCATCATTATTGGAGATCAGAAGGTTTTTCTCTCAAGTCTGCGACATGGAAGAGTGGAATTAGAGGTTTGGAGCCAGACAGACAGATTTTGGCCTCAGATAGCAGATAATGGCGGCTTCTTCCTCTCTCTCTCTCTCTCTCAAACACACACACACACACACGCACAAACACACTTTGATGCTTCCGACAGCTTCAGGTGGATTTAAAGTTCAGCTGTTAATGTTTTGAATTGAACTGATATGACCTAAGGGCACATCAATCAAAATAATAACAGGCTTTTATACCAAAACTAGAGTGTTTGGTGCGATGGTTTTCTGGTTAAGGAACGGTTAGCTTTCGGCAGCTAACACTACTTGGTAAAGGTCAGGGAGTGATTGCCTTCAGGGCCAGAGAGGTCAAACACCAGAACACCTATCTGCCTCAGAACATCACACTACTCCTACACTACTACAAAACAGCAAAAATAGATCACTACTCCTGCTGTCATTTTTCTGGAAAGGACATTTCCATGAATACACCTAGTTGGATATGTCAGTTATTTATTGATCACGTACTTTAAGTCCAGCAGAGGAATATGAACTGATTTACTGATTTTGATCAGGTCACACATTATCCTGTTCAATGTTCCCTATTATTAACGCAGGTTATATACCCAGGTTTCAAACCAGGATTGGAGAGTTTTAGTTTCCCCTGACAAAAGTGTTGTTTTATTTTAATGTAGATTGTTGGAAATAATAAAAAGAAAGTAAATGGACTTTGAATATCCAAATAAAAATCAGCTAACAGTGTTCAAAGTAATCCCAGTGAAAGGTTGCCTGTTTGTATATAATTCAGGACTGTGTGTGTGTGAGTGGATGTGATGCAGGTGTGTTATCAGCAGGGTTTAGGGTGTCACAGGGTCCCCTATAAAACCAGGAAATCAAACATCCTTTTTCCATGGTATGAATGGAAGCCATAGATCCAAGAAAAGTATCTATATACACATTTAAACATCTACCCGCATCTTCCTTTCTTTCATATGTAGTAATTAACACTCAATGATTCCATGAGAAATGCACTTAATAACAGCAATTAAAGGTGTGTTTGTGTACACCTACAGTATATGTGTGTGTGTGTGTGTGTGTGTGAGTGCATGTTATGACTCCACCACTCATGTGGAGTGGTGTTTGGGCTTGTTGTGTTTATGTACATAAATATGACTTAAGATCTTACTTATCTGTGATAATAAATTTGACCTCGGTTGGCGGGAAGGAGTGGATTTGAAATATGGGTCTGTAATGAATACTTTCCAATAACATTTTTTTCCTTTCATGTTTTTGGTGTGGGTGATGGTATCCAATTCTCATTTCCTTGTCTTGTATTCATCATTGCAAAACTGGCAGGAACAGTGACTTATAGTTTTTGATCTCTATGGCCAGAAAATGAATTTATCAACTCGCTGAGTTGATCAAAGGACTGTGCATTTGATTCCCGAGGCCTTATTGACACCGATATGGTGGAGTTTGTTAGTTCAAAATGTGAAATGTAACCTTGTAATTACTTGTAGATTAGAAGGAAATTATAATTGGAGTAATTTAACATCCAGCAGCTCCACAGTATTTGTGGAAGCCTCTGTGTTTCTCTGGAAGCCGACAGAAACAGCATAAAGTCAGCACGCTCTTATCTGGGCTGCCACCCTGTCAGGGACCACACACACACACACACACACACACACACACACACACGCTGATTTTCATCCTGCAAGATAGGGGAAAGTATTTGAAAAAAAAAAAGAAGAAAAATCTTGTGGCATGTTTAGGAAAATGTGTAGGAAAAATGACCTGATTTATAGTGTGGCCCTTTAAATGAAGCAAGCATGCAGGTTGCTTGTGCTGTTTTAGTTTTTTTGACATTAAAAGAAAACAGTCAGTAAAACAAAAATGCAGCACATCTTCCAGCAGTGTCTAAATCAGGTGCATCTCAGATTTAAACAGAGCAAACACCAGAGCACACTGGACAGAGAGGACTCTGTGTTTTCTGATTACATTTTTTTGTTTTTCTGTTTGTTTTCCTTGCAAGTCGCTCTGAGACCTTCAGACGACCGATTCTGATTGTCATTGTTTCTTTTCAAACAGGGCTTAAGATGTGATTCTTTACCAAGAACCCCAGCCAACACATATCCTTTCAATTACAATGACAACATTATTTACACACTCACACAAGCACACACACACACACACACACACACACACACACACACACACACACACACACACAAACGCTCCATGCTCAGTGCAGACCGAGGCAGGACAAACACACAGTAAATTACAATCGCAGGCGTGATCTTGCAGACACGCGTACAAAGACATAAACAAGCAATTACACGTTCCCACACAGGCACATGGACTCACACGAACACACAACATATATGTTAATTTATGCCTTAATGAGAGTAATACACACACACTTCAGGAAATGTTGCCATCAACAGCATTAAAAGTACTCCCAAACATCATTTCACAAATAAACCAAGCAGTGCACATTTTGACACACTCCTCCCTTAACTTGGTGCTTTCAGGTCTTTTTACAACTTTGCAACCTGTTAGTTTTCTGGCCAGAGTCGTTAAGATAGTTATCAGCAGCAGGACAGAGAATATTTCAGCTTGGTTGCCAAAACAAATACACAATCTCCTGATGACTGTTTACTCAACGTCCACTTCCGTATCACAGCCACTATGTGTTTACTAAATGTTGTTTTTAAACTTTAACCTCATTTTGGTGGAGCTGTGAACTGAAAGAGACAACATTTTGATTTTGCATTACTTAACAATGGAATGTCAAGCCTCATTCTTTACACCCTTATGTAGTAGTAGTAGTAGTACAAGTACTAGTTACTAGCACCTGCAGGCGTGAAAGCCGGCTTTAAAGCTGTTTGCATTTCAACTAAGTTTGGGGTTTTGACAAAAACTTTAGCCTAGTGCGAGAGACATAAGGAATTGGCAGATGATTAAATGTTTTTAAGTGATATCACCATCCTTTACTGAAGCAGAGGTTAGCCAATGGTGATGTGTGCTAGCAGTTATGAGCCAGAGGAATGCCACAGGCTCTTCTGCCGCTATTACATGTTTATGGGCGATGACGTGATGGTAACGGGACAGTGAACTCATCTGGGCCACACACACACACACACACACACACACACAAACGTGCCCACTGACAGCACTACTGTTGGCAGGACGGCTTAGATTCATGACTTTGCTGTTTTGTAAGTGAAGTTTGGCGCAGAAGCTTGATTGCAGGACATGTTTGCGTTGCAACGAATAACCATTTCTTTGTCTTTCCCTCCAGGAAGAAGACGCAAACATGTCAGAGAGGAGAGGTCAGAAGAAGTCCGTCTTTCTGTCCTCATTATTAGTAAGTTTTTATTCTTTCTTCCTCTTTAATTTCTGCTGTCCTCCTACTTTAGTTCTCTTTATATTTCCTTTGACTTTATTTCCTTTAATTCTCCCCATTCCTCTCCATGGTCCCCACTTTCACTGCACTCTGCCTCTCTTTGTTTTTTCTTGTCCTTCTCTGCTTCACCTCCTCCTTTCCTATTCTTCTCTTTGCCCTCTTTAAAATATCCTCAAGCAGAAGCTTAACTCCAAAATCATCATCTTATTCCTGGTATCCTCAGAAACTCTCATTGGTCCAACAGTATGGATCACAGCCACATTCGGCTCCACACTTGGCACTGCGTCATCCAGACTTGTGGTGCTATGTGCCAGCTGCTTGCACAACTTTGCAGCGCTTGTACCAATCAGTCAACCTTAGAGTTTTTTCGGAGAGCAGATATCTTTATAATCTGACTGGGAATTTAGAGATTCTCTGCTTGTTTTGATGTTGAAACTCACTGGCAGTGCTCCCGACAGACTCCTCCACCTTACCTCCCCACCTCTGTTTTCCTCTCATCATGTGTACATGCAGTACTTACTCAAGAAGGCAGAGATATGTGGATTAAGTCAGTGGTGTCAATTTACTACACCACTGAGTCGTGGCATTAGAAAGGTATTTCCACTAATTCTGAAACCACTTACTGTATGTAGACTACATTTCTGGGGAAAGTGTAGAACAATGACTTATGACTGACAGAGAAGTGCGCTGCACATGTCATACTGTACAATATCACAAACAGAGACAACACTGAAACACAGGTGTCGATGTGTGAAAAGACATTACTGTGCTTACGTACAAGCTTGATGTACGTGTATTGTACTTTACTTGAGTATTTCCGTTTTACGAGACTTTCTACTTTCTACTTCTACTACATTTCAGAGGGAAATATTGTACTTTTTACTTCACTACAATTGTCTGACATTGAGAGTACAGTTAGTAGTTACTTTACAAACTAAGATTTTACATACAAAACATACGAGGACTTTTATACTTTTATACAAGTATGATGCATTATAAAATATTAAACTACCCAACAGTATATAAAATTGAGCTTGATTAGTCAAGTAATAGTGAATTATCAGAAAATTAATTGGCACATATTTTGAGGTTTACACTGTTGGTCGGACAAAACAAGACATTGAGTACTTTTACTTTTGATTCTTGAAGTACATTTTACTGAAGTAACATTTTCAGTACAGAGTATTTTCACAGTGTGGTGTTGGTATCTTTACTTTAGTAAAGGATGTGAATACTTCCTCCACCATCTGTTTCAGTAAACACTCCATGTGGTTTACAGTTCAACAGTGTTCCTGCCAAATTGTAATATAAATTGAACTGTGAGGGATAACAACAACAAGGACGCACTGGATGAGTTGTTAATGTGCAGAGGTGTACACGCCTATGCTCTATAGACCTGACTATATATCCTCGCAAAGCATTGTGGGATATCTGGTTGTGTAGAATATTGGTGTGACAGGATGTTTTGTTTTTCCAGCTGTGGAAAAATGTGGAGAAGAAAATCATTATTGCAGTTTCTTCAAAGACAAACAAAGCGCTGCTCAGCAGCTGAAAACACACTGCTTGCAGACAGTTGCTTGCTAAATACCTACAGTGACCCATAAATGTGTGACACACTGACAAAAAAGAGGGGCAGAGGATGTGTCGTACAATTGTTTTGTGTCCAGTGGGTTGTCAGAAATTAAAATCTAGATGAAAAGAAATAGGAAGCTTGTCTTGTTAGTTACAAACCACCAAGTGCTTAGAGGTGTTAAAGGGGCACTCCACCAATTTACACACGTTTTTAACAGAAATCCTGCATTATGGAGATGAGAATTTTGACCATTAAAAAAAAAATCTCTCTCTTGTGAGTCCCTGAACTTTGTGGAAGTGCATCCCTAAATCACTCAGTTAACCAAGACAGCACCCACTGTAAGTGATGTCTTTTAAGAGTAATCAAATCTTCATTAGATCATTTTTGGTGAATCTTTATTACCAAAAGAAAAATGCAAGTTCAGATTTGGACTCACTATGTAGAGTGCATTAAATCATTGCTTGTTAAACTGTATTGGGTGTAAATTACTAACAGATTACTTGGCCTGAGATGACTGGGCTCCACACAAACACTCCAGTACACATGCACATACACACAGGGAGCGTACATTGTATATTTACTCAAACCGTGTCTTGTGTCTGCTGTCATGAGATGGTTATGAGGAAGAAGAGAAGGAGAGGGAGATGTTATTAAAACTATAGAGAGACGATGGAGAGAGTTAGTCATGCACTCGTTTTCTTTGCCTCCATCATTTTCTGGACTGCAGATGATTTTTAAAAGTCAGTTAGTTTGTTTGGAAAAGAACAAAGTGTGCTGGTAAGGCTATAAATACCAGCTGCTAGTCATTACAGCGAGCCACAATGACACACACACACACACACACACACAGATACATAGACACACAGCTAATAATGATCTCCACTAATCTGAGTGTCACTGGGTTATGATGTTTGTTTTCTTTGCTGTTTTGTTTTTGCCAGTTAATTTGATGACGTTGATTCTTAGCCTGTTGGTTTTACTGAATAAATCAGCCATCATCCATCCAGAGCATTTACCTCTACTGCTGCTGCAGATGTTGAGTGGGAATCACAATGAACTCCTGAATGTCTTAAACAGAAACAATGTAATGTAATAGATGAAAAATGTGACAAATCAGAGAGCTAATCTGCAGTCACCAGTCCACCTGTGACGTGACCACCTGGACATGAAGCAGTTTAGCTGATGGCAGTATTTATTGCACAACTGATCAATACTATCCTGGCTATCTATACAAAGACCTTTAACTCATTCTCAAGACACATTTGGATCAAACTTCCCACGTGTGCAAATCAAAATGAAGTTTTAAATCCTTTTGCAGAGGTATGCCTAATTACAAAAATAGATTTTATACATTGTATATGCAGAACATTTTAATTGAGAGGATTAATGATGTCAAATCTTAATGCCTTAGACAAATTACTTTTATTTTAAATAAATCATTCAAATTAAAAAGGAAAAAAGTTACAATAAAAGTCTTCCTGAATGTATTCATTTTAATATTTATATATTATTGTTTACCTGCATTTATGCAGATCCACAATTAAATATTAAAGTAAATATAAGACTAAATTATTTCTTTATCCCTCTTTCAATCACTGTTGAAGTGCAGCTCTATTTTATTATTCAATGGAGCTAGTGGCACGTTTGTTCACATATAAAATGTTATTGATGTGTCATGCAGAAGTCTCACTATTCATTCTCTCTCTCTCTCTCTCTCTCTCTCTCTCTCTCTCTCTCTCTCTTTCTCTCCAGGTGTGTTGTATGTTTGCTAGTGCAGAGTATTCCAGCTGTGGAGAGTACGAATTCTTCAACCAGACCAGTAACAGTTGCCAGGCCTGCCCTCAGTGCCAGCCAGGACAGGAGCCGCATATGGTGAGACACACACACACACACACACACACACACACACACACACACACACACACACACACACACACACACACACACCATTAAATTAGGTCAGAGTCTTGTTTGTGCTATAATTAAGTAGCTTTTTCGTGTACCTAGTTTTTGAGTACATTTCAGTTTGAGCCATTGCAATGAAAATTGATAAATAGCGTGAAAGCTGACTGCTCATGAACCGATGTGTCATTTTTGTTCAGACCACCCACAATACACACACACGAACACACACACAAGTGCACACATAGCTGCACAGTGAAGAGCGTCTAAATTCAAATGAACAATTTCTCATGGTTTATTGCTCTCATTGACTTCGATGTGAAGGCATGCATTACAATGGATGACTTGCAGTAGTCACATAGTGATATAGCCTCTGTCAGTCAGTCTGCCGACAGCCAAAGACAACAGAGCAAAGGTAAACGCTTCAGTGGGCACCCTGGGGTGCCACACCCTCTTAAGAGAGACAGCCGCACTGTAGGGTGAACAAAATGAATTATAGTCACAGTAATTTATTCAGAAGCTGCAAACATTTTGTATTTTGAGTACTGTCTTGATTTCAGTAGTTTTACTTTTATTTGTTGAAGTTGATTTAAGTATGACGCTGCAGAGTGCAGATTTTCTTGGCTCTCGATTCATGTGTTTCTAGTAAGCATCCCCAAATATGTCTTGTGTTTCAACCTGTAAAATCAAGGGATCCACTGTCCAAGACAGCAGTGAGAAGCTCAGTCTGATAAGCACAGAGCTCCGTCATAAAGAGTAATTTGGCCATTTATGAGCAGCAGAAACATGAGAGAAGAAAGAAGCTTAATCAGTGAGATGAGAGCCTCCTTTGCACTTTCTCCTGTCTGTCTGATCCTCTGGGTGCCACAGTCTGTAATTCATGTGCGATTTTGTTCCCCTGAGCTTTCCCTGCATGTGTGTGTGTTTCTTGACACCCTTTTAATCATGGGATAACCATAGGGTTCCTCTTCACAACAGAGACTTCAGAAAGTATGTGCTCTCTCACACTTACGCTGCACAACACATCACACAACGATAAAGACATTCAAGGACGCCCCTCAAGTGCATCTTGCATCCAGATTGTGTCTGATGTAGCTGGATTACATTTTCATGCTAGTTTACATGAACGTAAACACTGAAGTCCGATTTATTTCTATTTCCTAACTTTAATTGAGTGATGAAAGTGATGGTGTGGAAACATTAAAGAATTGGGTATTGAAGTTTCAAGTCAGCTCGCGTGACACGTGAAAGCTGCTCGACATTGAAAATATGCTCCCTGGGGGACCTTGTGGCATGGTGGTTTAAGATGCATAACATGTACCACGATTTCTCTGGTTCATTTCTGCTTGGGATGTTTGTTGCATGTCATCACCCCCTCCTCCTGCATTTCCCTTCCCTGTCAAGTTTCAAAATAAAGGCAAAAATGCCAGAAAATTCCCTGTTTGTTGTCGATTCTAGGTTTTTTTCCCCAACTCCCTACCTGCTAGATATATGATACGCAAGATTTAAAGAGGCGACGAATTTGCTTTGAAACGAAAGACGCTTTCAATCAATCTGGAACAGCTTTAAGTGAAGGAACAGAAGCAGAGCCGCAGTGATCCTGTATACAAAAGATCCAAAGCGAGCTTTAACCCAAAGAGACAAGATCCTGCCGATAGCTCAGCGCAGTTTTTATATCAAACAATCACAGTGAGACTTACAGATGTCAAACAGAGGGGAAGGAATATTATATCTGAGAGTCAGTCTACTGTAGCCCAAAGCTAAGAGGCTTAGGCTTGTTTTAATAGACAGATGAAAGTAAAAGGGAAATAAAAGATAAAAGAGAGGGAGCAAAAAAGTATGTTTTTGTGTGTGTGGGCCTGTTGTCCGGGGTCCCTGCTGTGAGGAGTTAACATGCAGAGATGGGAGGAGATCGATACTAGAAGACAGAATGATGAGTTGGTCATCTTAAACACTAGCAGGCATGGGAAGCTGTACACACACACACACACTTCTGGGACCAATCAGATTTCTCTTTTGTCATTTCAAAACAGTAAAGCCAGATTTGCTCAGGATATGGATAGAAACAGATGTGTGTTAGTGAGCGTGTGGGGTGTGCTTTTTTGAATGTGTGTGTCCACAACACAGCTGTAAATCCTCTTATTTAGTCCATTTATATGTATGCGTGTGTGTGTTTTGCAGACCTGTGGCTACGGTGTGAAGGATGAGGACTTTGCCTGTGTGCCGTGCCAACAGGGGAAATATTCCAAAGGGAAGTATGAGATCTGCAGACGGCATAAAGACTGCGATGCCCTCTACAAAGCCACTGTTCGCGTAGCGGGAACGCCGGACAGCGACGCAGAGTGCGGACCCTGTTTACCAGGGTAAACAACACAAATACACGTACAAGATTCAAAACCCATTCGCTACCATAGAACTTATAAACAGAAAAGCAGCAGGCATTTACTACAAAATGCTGAATATCCTTCAAATATTATTATTACTTTAATCTAAACATCTACTTTGAATTTGCGACAGTCGCAAATAACCTCTGTTAACATGTCTCCTCTTATTTTGAACAGAGATGTACTGTATAGTACTGTATATGTACATTACATAGCATGACTATTCAAATCTTGGCACATGTGCAGTATACATAACACTCTCTTTAAAGTAGCATGAGTTGACATGAATGGACCACCATGTTGTCTTCATTTTAACACACTGCCTCCCTTTGTGTGCAAACACACTAAATCCTCAACTTCTCCATTTGCACATGACAGCTGGGGATGCAACCACTGTCACTTAAAAACATTAAGTCAATAAGGGACGTTTAAACATTACCAGACCTTCCTCTCCTCCTCTTCCTCGCCCCCCCCCCCCCCCCCCCCCCCCCCCACCTCTCTGGAGAAATTGACTCGCTGTGTCGACACCAAGCTGTCTCTTTCTCGCACCATTCAGCATCTTAAATGTCTGTTTTGGATCTCCTGCTGTGCGGTACATATTTTACACATAAATGCTTGCTGAAGGAACGCATGATTATTTTTATGAATCATATTTCATCTGATATCTATGATTGAAAGTGGGCAGTATATAATTATGTCTTGAAGGAATTGGCATAAGTATGAGAGATTCATGATTTGGGGCTGTTGGATAACACTCCCACTCCAACAGAGAGTTTAATGATGAAATCTCCTCCTCCTGTCATCAATCTGGATTCTGTCCTGCTGCCTTCCACTTTTCTTGGCTCTCATTCTCCTTTTGCAGGATGTTTTTGCTTGTGATTAGTATGATTGTTACAGAAATGAGTGTGCTAAGAAGCACTGAGTCTGGTCATGTCTATGTCTGTAATCTGTACTGTGTAGGCTGTACTGTATGTAGTGTATGGCTGTTAGAGTCCATACGTGCTCGTTGCAGAACTGAACAGGCCTGAACAGTTGTAATGAGGTTCAGTTAAAACCTGTATCTCAGGAGAGGAAAAGACCTGGAGGAAAATGAGAATGATTGACAGACATGTTTATCTGCTGGTCTCCCTGTAAGCAACTTCAGTAGCACTTTAAAATAATTAATGTTTATAAGCCATCATTAAGCAATGACTTCATGTGGACGTAATTAATTCTTTATTATTATCCATGACATATCAATGATGTCTTAATAATACAAAACACTACATAACTAGTAGTGATAATAATAATGACAAAATCCTTAAGATATTAGCTGCAGTATTGCAAGAAACCTCATCCAAATAATTTGCTATTGAGTGACAAATAGTTTGTGCACTTTTTATCTGAATGTACAACAAAGTATGAACTCTTCCTGTTTTTTTACTACAGTGCTGCTTTGCTTTAACTAATTGATATAATGTGAGAGGTAATACTTGTGCATTACTTTTGCTTTAGAATATTGATTTAGAATAAAAGGAGTACAATCTGAGTTTATGCTCTGTGGAACATTTACATAAAGTGAGTCATCATAAGTGAGTCAGATGATGTTTGCTCACCTTCATAAACTGTTAAACATGTGTAAATGTGCACAGCTATTAAAATACAATCACTAATCTGTTATGGCAGAAATCCAAAATCGATCATCTGCAAACAAGTCAGATGTTCCCTCAACTACCTGTCCATCATAATCCTTAGAAATAAATAATAATATATGAATTCTTTTGTTCTTGTCCATGAGCACAAGATTGAACCAGTTGCTCTGACGATGTCCAGATTTATGAAGGCATCATCCGATTACCTGCACCCTCATATAAATTCTGCTCATGGTCTCAAGCCTAAATGATTTAATACCACCACCAGTCATTCGCAGGCTCGACTCCTTGTTGCCTCCCCCTCTCCGTTCCTCTAATGGACGCTTCATGACTCAGGGCGATGATATGTACCAAGCCATGTTTAGGGCCTTCGGGGCATCAATTATGCACATTTCTTCACTGCGTCAAACTTTTCACCTCAGCTGCTTCCCCGTACTTATGCACCATGTAGGTACAGTGTGTTTAAAAGGTAGTGAGGCCACAGACTGTATACACACCTGCCATGCCAAGTTTTTAAAATGTTGCTGTTACCTTTCTTATCTCTTAATAGGATTTATCACTGTAGTTACCAGTCAGCCTAACCAGGTCTAGTGTAGCCTAATTATATGGTCTAACAAGTTGCTGATTTATACCCATGTATTTTATTGTTCCCAGGTATTACATGCTGGAAAACAGACCCAGGAACATCTATGGGATGGTTTGCCACTCCTGCCAGAATGCACCACGCAACACCAAAAAATGTAAGACCAACCTTCCTCACAGTTTAACTTCTCTCTCCCCTTCCTTCTGCCTGCTTCCAACCTTTCATCCCAACATCCTCTTTTTATTCTCTTTTCATCTACGAATTCCCCCTTTTTTCTTTTTCAACATTTATCTTCACACAGACCTGGTTTCCGCTGGATTAAAAGCTACTAAACATTAAAGTTCTCTGTCTAAATGAAAGGAAATAAAAGGGGACAGGCTGTGCAAAAAGCAGATGCACTGTATGTTGACAGCCTGATTTGAGGGAACAATCGGAGGTCAGAGGTTGTGCTGAATTCTCCCAGACCCTCAGGTCACTGTTCTCCCCTGTCAGAGAGCCTCGCTGATGGACACAAAGGAGTCGAACATCTCCCCTCCCCTCCCTGCATCCCTGCTTTTCTGGCTCCAGAGGGGTGTTTGGCAGCTTATCCATAACCTCACTGCCTCACTGATTACCCTGCATACCTGACACTGTGTGCACATGCATCTGTGTGTGTGTGCGCGAGCATGCATGGCGCCAACTGTTGCTGCGACCACATCTCTGGACAATAATATTTACTAGTGGTTGTCTCCATTTTTCCATTTCCCATTCACTATCAGCCTCAGCAGTTCAGAAACGTTTCTTCACACTTGCAACACAACACGTAAATGTTGCCAAGCGACAACTCCTGCTCTTACTGACTTTCTTACATCTTTCAACTCCCAGTAGATGGCAACCAAGCACATTTTGGGTTGCAGCCCAGCTATTGGGATTTGTCAGAATACATAATTGAAATTATGGTTCAGCATTATTACTTTATTATACTGTGTTTTTCATTTCCTCATGTTGAATTTTAGTTCATTTCATCACAGTGTCTCCTTTGGGGTGTCTTGCCAACTTGTGTAAACTTAATTACAAATAGCCCCCACAATTTTGTCAAATTCTAAATGGGATTAATAACTTTTAGTTATCACCTCTTTCTCTTAGTATTCGTCATGCACAGCACAGTTTCATTTATCTCTTTTAGCCTCCTGTCATACTTTCCAGGTATTCCAGGTATACCTCTACTTCTTTGTTGTTTTCTCTTTGAACAGTACATTTTTTGTGAAGTTGAATCTCACACTTTAAGGCACTCTTTCTTAAGAGAGAAAGATAAATGCCTAAAATGTAAAATGTAATTGTCATCTTGTTACCTGTTTGAAAGATAAGATAAGCCTTTATTGATCCCCAGAGGGGGAATTCAGGTGCCGCAACACAAGGACAGAGATGAGTACAGATATAAGAAGAAAAAAGATAATAATTAAATAATAATAAAATAAAAAGAACAGAAATAAAAAATAAACTATACAAGAGTAATTTAAGTCAAAATGACAAGGCAGATAAAAGATAAGAAGATAAGAAGCCTCAGATATAGTTGAAAAATACCGTGAAAATTAGATTAGACTTCAGTCGATTAGAATATAATTAGATACTGTGATAACTGTCGTCACGGCCAAAAAGTGTCCATGTTATCAAACCATTTAGTCTGAAAATCTGAAAGTGAGTCTCAAAATATTATCTTTGTCACAATTATTGAAAAGAATCTTTCTGTGGCGATGAGATTAATAGACCTTCAAGATTTGTAATGTTTTCTGGAAGGTGAAAAGGAAGAGAATACTTTCAAAATAAGATTTATTGCAGAGCTGGAGCCGGATAGTTTCTGACCCTCACTGAAACATGCCTCTATTGGACTTATATTTATAGGCCCATAATTGCTCAAAACCACATTGGAGTGTAATTGAAGAGCCTGGAAATGAATGATGTTGTCATTGTGTCATATTCAATGAGTGTGTTTTGAAAACCCCAAAAGCAGCCCGGGCCTGCAGAGGAGAGGGTGTGAAGTAGAAACAGGAGTGTGTGTGTGTGTGTGTGTGTGTATATGTATGAATAAACACTTGCTTTTCAACAGCACCCTAATTGTTTCTCCCAGGCATGGAAATGAATGATTGAATGATGCTCTGAAGATGAAAGATAGAATGATGTAACACAACAAAAAAATTGCCAGTGTGGCAAGTAATTTAATCTTGTATTCAGATTTATCAAGTTTATGTGGGAATTGCAGCTTTTGGTGCTGACAGATAATTTAACATTCAAGTTTCTTGTTTAAGAGGAGTAGTTGGATATTTGTGGTATTACTTTTATTCCCTACAGAGAGTTAGATGAGATACCACTCGCATATCTGTTCATTCAATATACAGCGACAGCCAGCGGCCGGGTAAATTAGCTTAGCCTAGCATAAATACTGAAAACACATAGCCTGGCTCTGTCTGAAGGTAAGTTGTTGTTTTTACGCGTTGGTTTATGTACAGATTAAAAAAAGATACAGTACAACGTGTTAACTAGTGAGCCTTAGAGCTGCTGATCGATGGATTTTGTTACCGTTGGACAGAGCCAGGCTAGCTGTTTTCCCCTGTCTTCATGCTAAGCTAACTTAACCTGCTGCTGACATTAGCTTCAAATTTAGCATACAGACATGAGAGTGGTATCAATTATCTCATCTAATTATCTGTAAGAAAGGAAATGAGCATCTTTCCCAAAATGTCCAACTATTCATTTTAACAGCATTTATTGAGATATGTTGCCGGCTATTAGTACTTGCCTACTACCCAGTTCTATTTGTTACAAAAATGACAGAAACTATAAAATGGGGATAAGCATTATTTATTTTTTATTTATTTACAGCCTTTAACGAACTGTATATAGGTGTAATTAATGTTGTGTTCTACCAATCAACGCTAGGGAGATGCAAAACAGAAAATAAGAATATCTGAAAACTTTTCCAATTATAACTTAAAATTAATCAAATAATACAGTATGTTTTTCTGAAGTTTGATTAGTCTGGATAAAAGATACAATTACGCAGAGCTTTCTCTATTTCTCCCTATCTGTTAAGTCAGGCTGTGGTACATTTTAATTGAACCCTCTTCAGATGAGAGCTTAAAAATAATGCTCCCCCAACAGTAAATAAAAAAGGCAGCTGAAAGCTGGGAGTTCTACTTGCTCAGGGTAAAGGCAGGCTGACACTCGCCATGTAATCTGTAAATTACCCTGGCTCCTGCCTAGCTCTGTGTGTGTGATAATTAAAACTTCAGTGGGTATGAGAAAGAAAGATGATTAGCGTGTTAGTGCTTGTGCTGATGCTACTCTTTGGCAGACAGACGTTATGAGTCTGTAGGCATCGCTCAGTGTCTACTGTCGCCTTAAGATTTTTATTGACTTTTGCTGCAATTTTCCAAGAGCCTAAGCACACCTAATTACTGAAAAAGATGGCATTTTCACAATCAACAGATATCATAACAACAGAGATCATAAACTGGACTAACTGTAAGAACACATTTTAAATCTTGTTTTCCCCCTATGTATGTATCTACGGAGACACCGGACACATATGGCTCGATATCACAATTTCACACAGAAGTATTAACCAGAGGTTAACCTTCGCTTCATCCCTGCTTCCAGAGGTATCACAATTCTTACCTCAAACAAAAATGCTTTGATTTTTTTATGTCTCCCCTGCTCTATAATTCTGCGCCTCTCAGTTTGTTTGGACCTGAGTACCCAGATTGCCCTGAAGAATTATCATTTTGCAGTGTGTGTTCAGCCTGCGAGACATGATTAAGAGATGAAACCGCAAGACGCTAAACAGAATTCCAGTTCAGTCTCATATCCTTATCCAGAGAGTGTAAACACATACCCCGAGTTAATGTCTGCAGCCACAGGGCACTTGATGTGTGTGTGTGTGTGTGTGTGTATGTGTGTGTGATGACATGAGGCTCTGGGACCACGGGAAGCAGCAGGGCACATGCCAAAAAGGTCTACAGTATATCAACGTGGTGAAATAAAAGACTGATTAAAAGAGCTGATTTATGAGCTGCCAGGAGTTTACAGCTCCATTAGGAAAGAGGAAAAACAGTTGATGAATAATCCAGAAAGAGAGACAGAAGGGAAGAGGGAGGGAGGGGATTTGAAGCGATGGAAAGTGAACAGAGAGAATGAAAGAAATGTGGACAGAAGGCTGCCTCCCTGTGTCCACACTTCCCAATACAACAGTTGGTTTACTGTGGCAGCCTGAGAGGGATAAAGTTTAGGACAGACTGTTAATTATAATTATTATAATAATTTGCTTCTGTGAAATGTTACTACTTGCAGAATTATGTCATGCAACACTATTGGGGGGAAAAATGTCAATAAAATGCAAGGCCAAAGCTAACATGCCATAAAAACTGACTGACAGTCATGTCGCCTCTGACTGTGACAAATGTCCAGGCCGGACAGTATATCTGCTGCTTTCTCCTTCGATCTGTAAAACTGTTTGATCTCTGGAAGAAAGGGGTGCATTATTCATCCAACTTCAAAGGAATAGTTTGACATTGTTTGACCTTCTTGCAGAGATTTAAATGAGAAGATTGATACCACTGTCACGTGTGTACAGTAAATTTGTAGCTACAACCAGCAGCCGGTTAGCTTAGCTTAGCACAAAGACTGGAAACAGGGGGAAACAGCTAGCCTGGCTCTGTCGTAAGGTAACAAAATCCACCTACAAGCACCTGTAAGTTCTACATAGTTATACATGTTATATCTTGTTTGTTTAATCCGTACTTTGAACAGAGGCTAGCTATTTCCCCCTGTTTCCAGTCTTTGTGATAAGCTAAGCTAACCGGCTGCTGGCTGTAGCTACAAATTTACTGTACACACGTGACAGTGGTATCAATCTTCTCATTTAAATCTCTGCAAGAAGGTGGTATTGGTGGTATTGGTATTGACTCATTTTACGCTCAGCAAGAAAGAGAATAAGCATATTTCCCAAAATGTCAAACTATTCCTTTAATCAATATTGGCAGAATGTTGCTGATTTCATGGCAAGAAGGTTTTAAATTAATCTGTCGGCTGGTTCGATACATATATGAGCAAAAAATATTTTCACTAACATCTCCAGTTAACGAACTAGGATTGAAAGTATGTGTGTGTGTTTGTGTTTTACAGGCATGTCAACCAGCGGGCCAGGAGTTAAACCTCAAATTGACCCTGGCAGCACTACTGTGTTCCCTCACCCACATAAAGGTATACACACAGACAGACTTCATCTGTCTTCTATTACCTGCCTTTGTTTATATTTTAACTTTGTTCTCTCTCACACATACACATTCAAATCATTAATACTACTTCACATCATTGCCTCCATGTTTCAGATGCCACTGGACAAGGTCACCTAGCAACGGCCCTCATTATTGCCATGTCA